>NC_051322.1:11407309-11710339 GCF_015220235.1 Choloepus didactylus
GGATCTGTGGAAAGTCCTCTTGTCTGATGGTTGGGACCCCTGTGTGCTATATGGGAAACTGACAAGTTTTGGGGGAGGTCTGTATGAACAGAACCACTGCCAGCCAGGACTAAAAGGGACATAAAAGGGAGGGACAGAAGGAAAAATACCTTCAAAAGCAGAACCATGGAAACTGAGGTCTGGAGCAAAGAAACCTCAGGCCAGGAGAGTGGGCCTACCCAAGCATCTGGAGAGGGTAAGTTTGCCCTGGAATTGCAAAGGGAAGCCCTTCTTCCCCATTGTTCAGGAAGAGTGCTGCCGCCCCAGGCCTCCGAGAGGATGGAGCACATTCCCAGGGATTGGGAGGAGTCTGGCTGCTACTCCACTGTTCTAAGGAGGTTGACAGTGTGCCCTGGAGATGGCAGAGAGTCCAGGTGCTGCCCCCATGCTTGAAGAGGGTGGAGCTGAGAACATGGTGGTCTCCCCAAAGCTTGAGATGTTGGAACTCTCACCCCAGTGTTTGGAGAGAGTCACTGAAACCAGAACCAGGAGAGAAGGACCAGCAGATGTTGCCATGTGCCTTCCCATGTGGCAGAGGAACCCCAAATGCCAGTAGCCTTTCCTCAGAGAAGGTATCATCCTCTTCATGCCTTAATTTGGACATTTGCATGGCCTTACAACTGTAAATTTGTAACCTAATAAAACCCCATTGAAAAAGGCAACCCATTTCTGGTATATTGCCTTCCAGCAGTATTAGCAAACCAAAGCAATAACTAATACACTTTAAGTCTCAATATTTTTGAAATGAAAACACAAATTTCCCAAATAATAATAGGTAGAAGAAATAATTTCTATATTGCTGTAATAAGTTATTTGAAAAACTGTAGAAATGAGAATAATTCTTATAAGTATCCTAGAAAAATCAAATATAGTATTGAGTAAAGAAATAGTCCTAAGATTTTTTTTTCCTGAAGGAATTAGTTTGAATGGTCAAAACAAGTGAACCAAGTATTCTAATTTTGCAATTTTTAGATGAAGAAAATTGATATTCAACATGATTTAATATAAACAGATAAAAAATATGTTATCCCTTTACATATATCACCTAGGGTAATAAAAATGAGGAAACGATGAGTGGTTCAATAAATTCTGTTGCTTATTGGATTGGAGAGAAAATAATGTTAGATTCCAACCTCACACAATACATGACACAAACAATACATTAATAACTATATTATATGTTATATATTAGATTATATTAGCAATATTATAAAATATAATACAATATGATATATTATTAAAATAATATATTATATTGCCATTTATATTATTCCATGTATCATTATATTAAATAACTACTTATAGATCAGTTATATTAATATATTATACATTGTATGTTATGTATTTATTATAATTATAATATATTAAAACTATAGTATAATATATTGATTATATAATTATAACAATTATAATTTAAATAAGTCTAAATTATAGATTTAAATGGTAATGAATATTTAAGATTTAAATGTTAACACAAGTTAAGCAGAGGAAACCTTAAAAAGAAGTACCATGAACAAGGGTTTTCCTAAGTTAAATTGGGAGGTCAAAAGAGGCTGCTCCAAGGAAGTGTTATTTGATCTGAGGCCTTGAAAAGGAGTCATCCAGGCAAACAGCTATAGAGAGTGTAGTAAAGTAGAAGGGGCAGCAACTGCAAAGACCCTGCAGCACAGAAGGAGCCCACTGGACTAGTGAAGTTTATGTGTCCAAAGAACTGAGAGAAAGCCACTGTGGTTGGAGCACAGTAAGTGAGGGGAGTAGTGAAACAGGACTGGAAATGTGGCAAATTAGCTAAAGCTGGCTGCTGCAACTGACCAAAAACTGTGTAAATGTGCATACAAGATGGAAAAAAATAAAAGAAGTTCCATTTAGAAATATAGAAAAGTACATAAAAGATAGTAACAAAGATAACAATCACATAGAAAAGGGATTATTGTTTTGACTACATAAATTACAATCACTTCTATATGGTACAGACACATAAATTTAAAAGGCAGCTATCAAATGAAGACAATATTTGCAACTCCTATGACAAATATAGACATAATGAACTCTCAACTATAGGTAAAGAAAGAACTTCATATACAATCAAAATATAAGGAAAGTACATGAAGAACCAAAAAAATTAACAAAACAATCACCTTAAATGAAGAAATAGAAGTGACAAGTGATTGCTCTCACTCTCAATCAACGTACCATAAATAAAAATACTACTACATATACTATTTCATCTGTGGAATTACAAATATTTAGTAAATGTTTAAAGGGAAAGATAATAGTGACAGGGCTATAAAATTGCATCAATTCTGGATAACCATTTCTTAGGATTATCAAAATCTTTATGTTGGGCACAACTTTACAACCCTTCCATTTCTAGGAAATAATTAGAATAGTTTCAAGGATTTAGCTACAAAGATGCTCACTGAAGTTTATTTGGAATTGTTAAAACATGGAAGCATTATAGATGTCTCACAACTAATACTGAAAAATGGCAGTGTATCCATATTGCAGAATACTCTGTAGCCATGATGGAAATGGGAATGGACTAATCGGGCATGACGGATCTAATTGGGTATCGGGGGAATGAAAATGTTCTAAAACTGATTTATGGTAATGGGGATTAGTAATGTGATAAAGTTACTAAAAATCATCTAATTGTACTCCTAAAATCAATGGATTTGATAAGTAAAAATATCCTCAACCAATTCGTTAAAAACAAAATGTTACAGTAGTGTATTTGTTATTTAATATGGACCTATATCATATTTTTTGAGAAAAAAAGCATGTAACAAAGCAATATTCACAGAACATTGTTTGTAAAATTGTATACATAACTGGATGCCTTCTTTATCTATTTTCAATCTACCTAAACTCACTCTCCTTACGATTGTATCAAGTTTTAAGAATTTAAGTATTATCTAAATGCTGATGACTACCAAATTTTAATTCTATTCCCAATGTTGCCCCTGACCTCCAGATTCATATATCCAATTGACTTCTCAGTCTCTCTACTTGAAAATCTAATGTACTTCCTTAACCCAATAGGCCCCAGGCCCAGAGCTGAACTTCTGATCTATCAATAACTTCCTATTTCTACCTTTCTCATCTCAGCTCTTTGTCAAGTCTGTGCAATAGCTCAGGACAAAATCTTTGGAGTCAGAGTAAATGCAATTCTTTCTCTCACACCCTACAGCCAATCTGTTCTGCCTCTACCTTCTGAATATTTAAAATAATATAAAATCTGATCACCTCTCAGGATCGCCACTGCTACCATGCACTTTTTCTCCTAGATTGCCACGATGGCTTTCTGACTAGTAGCCTTGCTTCTACATTTGACCTCCACCCTGTGTTCTCAACATGCGAGACTGACTGGTCCTTCTAGAATAAGTCAGGCCCTCCTACTGTTCTGCTCAAAGCCTGCCACAGTGGCTCTTCATTTCCATCTGCGTAATAGTCCAATTTTGGCCCTATCCTTGCTTTCACCTATGTTAATTTTGGCCATTGTACAGCCAGGCTTGAAAGCAGAACTGTATCATAGTATGTAAGGATCTTAAACAATGTTGAATAGCTATTTTCCTTCCACTAGATGAGATTTATTATTTTGTACTTTTCAGGTGCACTGAAACAAAGCAGAAACATAATTTAACAACTTTCAGAGAATTCACTTACTTTGCCCATGGATGAACAGAAAGGTTTGTTATGCAAATTAAGTCACTTGTGATTCAAATGAAGTATTTTTCCCACTTGCAGCACTTTTAAGGCTGGTTTAAAGCCATCAATGGTAACCTGGTTCTAATTCCTTTCTTAAGCAAATGTTGCATTATCAATGATTTATTAAGAGAATGCAAGAGTGAAATCAGCACTCATTAGAATGAATTTCTTTTACTCATGCTTCTCCTTTGTCTTGCAAGGAGTTTGAAGGTTAGAGGCTATAGGTTCATCCACATTAGGACAATGACATGGAAGTAAAAATGGAGCACTAAAATGGAAATATCAAACAAAGATTTGATTGCATTTAATGTAACTTTTAGGTTTATTTCAGGCTTGTGTATTATAACGTTAGATTTCTGGGAATAAGACAAATATCAGTTTATGGGTAAAATGTAGAACTTGTTTTCTTTCCTAATTTCCATTTACTTACTTTTCAAAACACAGATGCACACATTTCTGTGTATACCTTAGGTACAAGAATGCACAGATTGAAACTGGAAAAAAGCAATTTTCTTAAAGAAGTTTAATTTCATTGCCCTGAGTTATTTCAAGGATTAATGCATGCAAGCATAAGAAAAAGAGCTCAGTTTTTGTTTTTACATTTTTACTCACCTTTTCCTAATTCCTCATTGCCATAAATCAAGTTATTGAAAAAGAGCAAGAAAACAAAGATATACGAGGGAAATAATGAATAGTTAGAAAAAAAAAAAACTTATGGTAATGTGGACACTCTCATTTCACGAAGAGATGTGGAATTTTAAACTGACAATAATGGTGATTTCTGAAGTCTGCAAATGGAAAGAGCTTACACTTTCAAGGCTATATAATATTTTTTAAACTTGTGGATCACAGACGATTTTATATTCTCCTTTTCTGTGTTTTTCAAATATATATTGTTAAATTTTCACTCTTTAGGCTTAGAGGGGTGAACTGTTTTCATTATTTTAACATGATCTTTCTATCAACATTGAGCTATACTATAAAATAAGTCAGTAGTGGTAAAAGGGTTTATTATACTAAAATCCTCCTTTGTTTCTTTTTTTGAAAAGAGAAATCAGATGAAATCTAAAGTCTATAATTAAAAGGGAAAGAGTGAGCGTGTGAGAGCCTAGTTTCAGTGAATTGTGGGTACTAGAAATACTGCAAGCGGCTTGGAAGTTGCTTGGGCCATTTAACTTATCTGGGCCTTCATTTTCTCGTGGATACCTTCAATGGTGAAGAACAAATAGTGTCTAAGATCCCTTTCAGCTAGAAAACACAGAAGTCTCTGATTATGCTGGAAAGCAATACCAGCTGTGAAGTGTGTCCTGTAAAACTTCAGCCTCTAACCTGCTGTGAAGGTTCTCCAACCTTTCTAGATCCTCTTCTTTCCTTGATATCCTTCCAAACAGGTTCGGAGCAGCTCAGCAATAATGCCTGAAGATAGTCAGGCTTCCTTTTGTTGCTTTCAAGAAGCACTGCTTGGTATGATGGGAAATGGGGGCAGAGAGGTGTTAGAAAGATACAATTAGGAAAATGAAAGAATATTTTGAGAAACCCTCACTTTATGAGGAAGCAAACATCTGCTCAGTGGTGGTGTGATTTAAAGAAAAAGATGTGGTGCCCTTGGAAATTGCTAAAAGTACCCCAATTCAACAATCTCTAAATAATTCTATTTAATTAATATTTATCATGTACCTACTGTGAATTAATCTTTAGACCACAGGTAAATCCAGATGGAGTAATTATTAATTTGATAAGCAAGCATTTTTAAGGACTGTGGGAGCCCCTGGCCCCTAAGTGTCTTGAAGACGGCACACAGCAGTTTGCTTGACCTAGGACAGTTGAGGTTTGACCTATTTTTGTAATACCAAGTGCTAACTGTAATCTACGCCCAAAACTACCTCCTCCCTGAGACTCCTTGAGATACTGTTATCTAAAAGATAATCTATAATCCTTTCCTCCTCCCTGTGGATTATAATCAACCCTTCCCTACGTTGCACAACCCTGCTCCCTGCCTTATGCTCTCCTACCCACTGGAATGTCGAGCCCTTATAACCAGCTTATTCAGCCCCCCAAAGGGTAGACTATTTCCACGTTGTGCTCTGAACTGGCCACCATTCAGAGCAGCTCCTGAATCTATTCAGAGAAGCTCCTGATTTCAGGGCAACATGACTCAACTTCCCCACCCTGTAGGTAAGCCTTATAATAAAAGCTCATGTCTCAGAACTTGTCCAGTGCTTTCTTTAGTCCTTTGGCTATAAAAGCCCTCTTGGGCCGTGACAAGGACCTACTCTTTGCTTGGTACTCTTTAAACTCTGAGGCTATACAAAAGGTATCTTGTCCTCAAGGGAGATTGGATGCCTATAATCTAAAAACTATATAAAATAGTGGATTTGTTATGACAGAAATAGATTCAGGACACACAGAAGCACGGGAGAGGAAATTATCAATTTTACTTTGTAATTTTGGGATGGGAGAAGAGAGTAGTAAGGTTTGCCAAATCTTTGTGAGGGAATTGCCCTGAAGTAGACACAAATATCAAATAATACTTGGCATGCTAGGTAAAGAATAGATATGACTGAGGATATGAAGGCATGATATAAGCAAAATTCATTCAATTGTTCATCCATCTATTTACATCTGTTATTGAGTCTCACTGGGTTCTTGGAATTGGCAATTCCACAAGAAAGAACAGAAAAATCTCTGCTTTTGTACAGTACAGAACATTCTGAGACATGCAAATACTTGTAGAAGGTTCACCTAAGACTGGAAGAAACTGGGGGAAAGCTTTGAAAGAAGAAAATAGAAGAAATAATCCTTGAATATCAGCACAGCTTTTATGCCACAATGTGTGAATAACTTCAAGTGAATTTACTGACATATTATTCTCTTGGTTGGGTAGTTCTTAGTGTTGTATGACTTGCATTGCCAGTCAGATGAGGATGGTGGTACACTTCGGTGACTTCACTCCAAATTATTTTTTTCTTCACAGAAAGAGAATGCTACTGCAGTGTGAAGGAGGGTTGGCTGTACGGCAGCCACTCTATACCTATGAGCTGTGCTAGAAAGCCACACCAGGACCTAACTGTGAACTGGATATAGATTCATTACTCAACCAAATGACACCTCTTAGCCACCCATAACTCCTCCAAGATTTGACTCTCAGTTGGTTCTATTGTTTTCCTTCCATTAACAGAGCAAGGGATTGAAGTTTTAATTGCAGAAGAGTAATTGCTTTACTTTCAATAGAGACACCCATAACCTCAGATTTCAAGAGTGCAATTCCTATGGTTTCTTGACAAATGACAACCAGAAATTTAAGTCAAACAGACATCAAATTTGAAAGTTTACATCAGCTTTTATTTGTTGAGCACATTCTTTTTAAAAACATAAACCATAATTAGAACAAATTAGGAGATGATTATAGAGTTTGTTTTCATGCTTCCTTTCTTGTCCATTTTGATAGAAACAATATCCTTTTTAAATCATTCAGGAGTTTCATTCATTATACATTAGAAATGTAAAAAGAAAGTGGGGTTTACATTTCTTAAAAGCCTGTATCATTGTTAGCTAAATGGCTTCTCTCCTGTATGGACGTCAAAGATTGCTCTGAGTTTTGCTTGAACTCACTAATAAACAATACATAAAATAGTTCACAGTTCTTACTCACATATCTGCTTAGGGACATTTTCAACAACATTCATGTTTGAATAAATAATTTTCAGGCCAGCCATATTTTTTCAATGTCATTGATTGAAAAACAATTATTAATGTCATTTCATCTTTTTCAAGGACTTGACTATACGCAAGGTGGATTCAAAGTATAAAGTTGACCCTCAAAAAGAAAGTATAATTTAGTGGAAATTTAAAGATTTTATGTATCAATCCGATGTATCTTCAGGAATAGAAGAAATCACAAGAATGATCCTTTTTTTTTGCTTTAATTAAAATGACAAACAATTTGGGAGTTGACATCCTCAGGGGAGGTAGAGACTGAAGGTGTGCTTGAATTCTATTTAGTTACACTCTGTTGCAATGTAAACTGACTTAGTCTGAGTCCATTTTATATATAGAGAGAGTGAAGACTTATAAGCAATTATGCACAGGCTGTCAGTTAAGATACTACTCTGTACTCACATTCTGAATTAGAATAGCTTTATTAATGGGTGGCATTATGGATTGAATTTTATCTCCCAAATAGATATATTAAAGTTCTGACCCCAGCCTGGTAGATGTGATCCTATTTGGAAATGGGATCTTTGAAGGTGTTATTATTTAAGAGGAGGCCAAACTGGATTAGGGTGGCTCATAATCCTACATGACTGCTGTCCTATTAAGAGAGGAAATTTGGACACAGTCAAACAGGGAAGGAAGACGTCCAGATGACTGAAGCAGAGATTCAGGTATGCCACGGGTCACCAGCAAACCACCTCTGGAACCCTGCAGAGTCAGAGCCAACACCTGATCTGGATTTATGGCTCCAGAACTGTCTGCAATAAATTTCTGTTGTTTTAAGCCCCCCACTTGGCAGTGCTTTGTTATAGCGGACCCAGGAAACTAAGACAGATGATTCTCCCAATTAAAACATCGTTAGTTCCAAAGTTGATTCAGAAATGTCACATTTCCTTGTCTTCGCTATGGTTCTCATGAAGAAACTTTCTTTGAATGATTATAGAAAACACTTCTCTAAGATTGTATTATTTCTAAAAGGTCATAGAAATTTCAAGAAAGAACATTTAGAGAGCATCCATGGCAAGGTAATCCCCTCATTTTGCAGACTGACAAACTGAGACTCCAAGGCATAACCTCATAACTATCTCATTCAGCTTGTCCCTGCAGAATGGGCTAGAACCCAAGCCCTGCCCAAGAACCTTGCCAGCACACACACACACATGCACACATACACCACATGTACACACAAATCCACACACACAAGGGCCAGTTTCCTGGGGTAGTTCTTCTAGATGTTTCATCTGTGTATACATATTTTATCTATATATATAACTACAGTTACCTGTCAAATATAATATGTATGTACTTGTATGCATATATTAATTATGTGAAATTATATTCACTAATATAGTTACTACTTCTAGTCACAAGCTTACATGTATTATAAAACATGCATTTATTTATATATTTAATTTTGCTCCAAGAAGTTCCCTGACAGAAATATCTAAGCCACCTCCCAACTGGGCTGACATAATGATATACACATAAGATTAATATATATTAATAATATATTAAATATACATTATATATTACAAATATTATATAGTATATAATGTATATATATGTGTATATACACATGCACACACATTCACAATTATGAACCAATTTCAAGAAGAGTAATAAAATATGCTTGAGCATACCAAACAATTCCTTATATCAAGATATATCTTGTTAAACTTAATTCAGTTAGAAATTTATGTTATTTATATTCTCTGTAGAATTCCATTACATGAGCTTCGCAGAGCTACACAAGCTTGTAGGTTTCAAAAATTCATAAAGATGGTCAGAAGAGTTTCGGGACGGCCTTCTGTGACGTTTCAGACAGAGGCACCTTCCAGCCACATCTTGAAGCCACAGGTTGAATTTACTGGATTTTGTGCTGAAGAATGAAAATGAGACAAGTGCCAACCCTGCTCATCCCCCCTCTTTGCACAATTAAAACCAAGCACGGGAATGCAAAACACCCTCTCTTCTATTACCAAGTTTAAGGCAAAGACAGCAAACCAGACTTGAAGAAGGCTTTAAATAAATCAGGAAATACATTCTGTGCTCTGCAAACAGATGGGCAGGATGGTTCAGAATACATTAATTTTCAGAGAAAAGGGCAAGAAAATCGTAGCCTTTTGGTATCAAAAATTGTAGGCTTTTCTGTTTCCCCAAATAGTTCACATTCTCTTGTTCTCAAAACATCCAAAGAGAGAAATCGATCGAGACACGTGTGTAGGGCATATTCTTGCTGGGAGAGAAAGGTAGTCTATCACAGAGCTTAGCTGTTTGTGAGACGGAGACGACATTTCCTGCTGAGGAGGAAGGTGGATCAGTCATTACTTGGGTTGGGATAGGGACATTATTTGTGAATAGCAAAATATGAGTTTTTGATATGTGATATGGCAAAATTAGTAACAAATTTCAAATAGTATTTGTGCATTTTGAATGTTAATATTACATTTAAATATGCCAGAATGGTGGGGGTTGGGGTTCAATGGGGATTGTTTTTTAAAAGTATTTCCATAATAAAAGGAGATAAAATTTTGATTGCGTTACAGACTGCTGCCGCCTTTCAAGATTGCCTTTATCTTTTTCTTTAGTGACAATACCTCAATTTTTATCCCTCTACATTGCCATCTGGAACAAAGGCTGTAATTCTCTGACTATCTCACCCTATGACTAAACTATGGTCAATGAGATGTCTGCAGAATTGTTGGATGATACTTCCAGGAAGATGCTTTAGAAGAATACGACATTTTCTTCTTCCCCTTCCAACCTCGTGCTCTGTAAAGCTTACACATATAGTTCGCTCTCTGGCAGCTGTCGAGGTTTATAAGGCTAACAACGCCAGAAGACATGTGCTCAGGATGCAGACGTTCGGCAGCCTGAGTTTCTGAGAGCACCGTGACACCATTTTACTAGGACTGGACTGCTCTACTAGCAATTCCTTTTATAGAAGAATGAAATAGAGCTCTTCTTGTTTAAGGAGCTAATTTTTATTTCCGGTAGGGAAACCTATCTCAATTAGATTCTACTGTTGATATCTTAAAAGATACAACAAAACTTACCCTGATGATCATGATCCTCTAACAAAACTTTAAGGGGGCATAATGTTAATATGACTATTCTTTATATTTATATGGGATCTCAGAATTTTCAAGTTAGGATATATCTCACATCTTTAAATTCCAAATTCAGTCACTATGGAGAATTGGTGAATATATAAATTTATGAAAACGCAGTGAAATGTTACAGACCCTATTCTCACTCCATTTCCTTGGCAAAAATACTTATCAGAGGAGGAATTCAACTCATATCTGAATAATTACCTCTGAATCATGTCAAATGGATTCGTTCTAAATAGATAAGTCTCAGGTATGATAACTAAAATGTCTCCTTGTGGAATATGCTAAAAATGCCCAGTCTCCATACTGTTCATAACGTCATATAATTGTTGGTATAGTTGTAATTTCCCCTTGCTACAGGGCTTTTTCATTCTCTGTAGAAATAAATCAAGTTTCTTTGGTCAACATAAAGAACAAAATACTATTTATTTACATTACTCTAGGCACTACGATTTTTACAGGTACAAAACTCATATGATCAGGAAGTATAAGATGTATTACAAAAAAAGAAAAACTTCGATATTAATATATTGGTAGAGTGCTTTATGTAGTTGCTTATGTGAAAATTGCCTGTCCCTATTACAGAAGTATTTTGCTTGACATTTGTTTGAATTCAATACACAAGATAAAGGGGGATTTTGGATTCAATTCACCTTAAATTCTCTTATATTAAAGTATATTTGCCATCGTCATTAATGTTATTTTCTAATACCTAGAGCAGAAAGATTTTGTCTTTGCTGGTTCTACAAGAGGAGACCAAATATTGAAGTTTGCAGATTTGCATTTAAATGAGTACTGGAATACAGAGACCCCATCGCCATCCAAGTTATTCCTCTTACTAAAAACTCTTTATCTGCTCTCAATTACCACAGTTCCTCTGCTATTAGCAAAGCAGTACAGTGAATTAGTCATTTTAATAAAATGTGACTGTTTCTTAAAGATAATTATTAAATGAAAAATTATGGCTTATGAGCAAAACATTAGCTTTTCCTCTTGAAATTAATTTCTAAGTTGATTTGTCTTAATGAAAGATGGTTGAGCACTTTTCATGTTCTTATGTTTTGGTTTTCTTGTAATTTCCATTCTAAGACTGGATTGTTAACTTTTTTATCCCTCCCTAATACCACATTCAAAGGATGTAAAACCGCTTAAGAGTAAACCAACATTCAGTCTTCTACAACTTTATTTTATTGGACATTTTGTTTACTAGTTGTACTTATGTGAAAGTAAGTCTCCCAGAAAAACCAATAATGGGTTAATAGGCATGCAATTTGTTCTGTAGCCCTTAAAATAATGCTGAATTTTCCTCTATTTTTCCAAGTAAAAATCCAAGATCCTTAACATTCAAAGATCTATTTCTAGTCACTTCAGAGGTTACTAAGGGGAAAAAAAATAAATTTGTATATACAATTAAATATTGATTTTACAAACCATTGAAGCATAATACTTAAACAGAATAAGAAAAATCCAAAGATAGTCTATCCAACTAAAATTTTCCAATTCTTTATTTTTTAAGCAACTTTACCAAAGTATAATTTAAATACCATAAATTGGCCTACTTCAAGAGTTTAATTTAATGAAATTTAGTAAATTTATAGTCACACAACCATTACCACAGTATAGTCCAACAAGCTTTTGGGTGATGCCTCTGGGGCTGGTCCTTGGACTATCGTTTATAGAGCAAAATACATCATTTCTCCAACAATTCCACCATTCACAAAGCATAAATAACTTGCATAATCCAAAAAAAAAAAAAAACAACAAAATAAGGAAAACACTAATTTTCTGTTTATTTAATTTTTATATCCACATCTTTAAAATGTAAATTTAGTTTTATACAGGAGAGTTCAGCAAAAAAATTCATGAACTATTGAACAATGATACAATTTAATTATGACAGTGTTTTCAAGTGACCACTTTAAAATACAGATGAAAAAGTATCTTTACTGAAGTTACTATTCTGGTTCTGGTTTCAGTGAGGCTCCATGGCATTGATAAATGAAATGGAATTTATACACTTTTAACTGATAGCACTTGAGAGAGTTTTGTGCACCTGGTAAAATTCTAAGCAACATATAAATGGTGTGACTCTTCACAAATTTAAATTGACAAGCAGCTGCTGCCAAAGACTAGATATTAAACAAGCTGATTTCACAAAATTCTAACACCTCCACTCTTGCCCAAGTTTCCTCCTTGTCATTTATTCTCTTTATAATAAAGGAGATGAAAATAAATTAACACTTCATATTCTAAATTTGAATTTATAGTCTCCTGTCAATGTATCTTCGTAGATTATTTATATACCTCTAGCCTAACATCGTTCATAAAACATGAACTGAAAACATACAGGGAACTTGTAATATTTTTTATAGCCTCCTTTTTAATTTCACATGTACAATTTAAATGTACATTTTTTGGTTCTGAATGTTAATTCTTAAACATCACAAATGTAAATGTGTTTATTTGATTGCGTTTCAGAAAAGGAAGATATTTACATGCCACTTTGGCTAGATTGGGCAAGGAAATCTCAAAGATCAGAAAATTAGAAGTACAGGTAATTATAGGAAAAACAAAAGAAACTGGTTTGATATAGGTCAACTCAAGAAAAACCCTGAGAAGCAAGACTGGGTTTAATAGGAAAAGAATAACCTTCAGATAATTGCCCTAGACTGCATAACCTGGAAGAGACATCAGGGCATAGGAAAAAGATGGCTAACAGAAGCAGCCTGGGGTGTTGGGCTGGAGGTGGCAGCAGCTGTGGCAGACAGCAATCCCACAGGACAACACGGTGCCAAGAGTGGAAAGATGAATCAATTTGACTGAATGTCAAAGCAGAGAAAGAATTTCAAAGAAACCATCTTTGGATGGCCAAGCAGCTTCCTACTAATAAATGTAAACTTTGATGAGTCTGAGCACAGTTTGACTCCAAGAAAAACCACCCAGGAAATGGTTCCTTACATACTAAATAGAGAGTTGAATCAAAGATAAAAATAAACTAACACTACGCCTTCTAAATTTTGAATTTTTAGACTTCTGTCAACGTGTACCATAGATAATTTAGACACCTCTGCATTAAAATCTGAACTGAATGACATATAAGAACTGAGGTGGGAGACTGTATCCCTTCGGGTCTCATTTTCCTGCTGGTGAGTCTAGAGAGGGCCTTGTTCGTATGGGTGCTACCCTCATGTTTCCTGACATGGGGAAATAATTTCTACTTGGTTGTTAATAAGGATGACATTATTTACAGGTGTCAAGGATTCTAGCACTTAATTAGACAGGTGCAAAAAATGAAGACAATGTAGGTGTATTGCTTGGTTACTATTATTGGATGTTAGGCTATACATTTCAGTGGAATGATAGAAAAGCAGTCTATTGAAGAAATGATCTTTTATGACCCCATGAAGGAAACAGATGGCAAGTACTGTGTGAATTCATACTGATGCTCCCAAAGGTTGACAGTGACTTCTCAGTTTCAGGTTTTAATTACCAGAAATGCCGGACCATTACAATAGGAGGATAAAGTGCAATAGGAGAGAGCGACTTCCTTCTCAGTCACAGCTGCAGCCACTAATCAAACCAAACACTGCTAATTAAAATTGGGAAGGACTAGAACAGTGACCAAAAAAAAAGGGGGGGTGGGGATTGTATAGGATAACAGCCACTGAAAATCAGCTTCCATTGTACATAGATGGAGCCAAAGATACCATATGCTACAGGAAAATGGGGCTAAAGCAGTACGTTTATGATAACTCAATGACAGAGATTAAGCAGACATCTCCAAGTGGAAACTGCTTTCCAAAGAAAAAATTACACTCATTTTGGAAGAAATTTTGAGGTTTAAAAATAACTTAAACTAGCTAAAGCTAGGATCCCAGAAGCATTAAATGATGTCATCAGAAGACTTTCTGACAGTTGGAGGAAGCTTCAGAGGACTCATACAGAGAAGTCTAAAATTTTCACACCAATTTTGGTGAAATGCTCAATTCTCTGGTCAGTGCTATTCTAAGTGTGGTCTGCAGTTGGAAAAGCCTAATGAGTAAAGTCAAACAACATGCTAGGCAGACCGTTCTAGAGCCAACAGTGACAGCCATTGATGTATGAACTCAACTCCATCTATTCAGAACCACTCCATGACATTCTAACTCAGTCCCTATATTTCTTAACGACTTGAAGTGTCTTAGTAGAGCAGATAATTTATTCATAAGAAGACAACCTTTTATATATGTAAAGTAATAAAGCCATCATAAAGCCATATAAAATGAGCTTTCCATGACAAGATTTTTTGACAGAAATATCTATCATATTTAATTGGTCCTCTCGGATTAGAAATTACCAAGTAAAACTTACGCATACCAAATGAAGTAGCACACTACCATTTTAATTCCACAATCATTAATTATCACCATATTGATGTAATATGTACCCCTTAGCTTAAGATGTGTGTAGAATTAGCTCACTCAACTTTCTTTTGAATTGTCACAGAATTGGTGTACAAAAGTGCAGCTCATTCTGATGGTCTCATCTAAATCGCACATAAGATGGTGACCAGTTTCATAATAAAAATAAGGATGCATAGAATACCTTCCTTGCTCTAACCCATTTGCTTGGCACTCACTCTTTCTCAAGCCCTCATGAGCGTATCCCCTCTTTCTTGATCCTTGTATGAGAATGCCCGTCAGTGTCAACTTACCTCACTCTTCATATATGCTATACCGAAATTTCTGAAGGCTTTTTGCTCTACTTTTCAGTCTTGATCATAAGACTTTAAGGCTAGGGACAATGTTAAATACTGCTTTGTCCCCTGTGCCAGTTTGAATGTATTATGTCCCCCCAAACACCATTATCTTTGATGTAATCTTGTGTGGGCAGACCTATCAGTGTTAATTAGATTGTAATTCTCTGCGTGTTTCCATGGAGATGTGCCCCACCCAACAGTGGGTGATGACTCTGACTGGATAATTACCATGGAGGTATTGGCCCATCCATTCAGGGTGGCTCTGAATTAAATTACTGGAGCACTATATAAGCTCAGACAGAAGAAGCGAGATTGCTACAGCCAAGAGGGACACTTTGAAAAATGCACAGGAACTGAGAGAGGAGTGTCAGCTTACAGAGACATTTTGGAGAAGGCCTTTGAAAGCAGACTTTTGCTCCAGAGAAGCCAAGAGAGGACAAATGCCCCAGGAGCAACTAAGAGTGACATTTTTGAGGAGCTGAAGCCTAGAGAGGAACATCCTGGGAGAAAGCCATTTTATAAGCAGAACAGAGCAGACACTGGCTGCATGCCTTCCCAGCTAACAGAGGTTTTCCAGACTCCATTTGCCATTCTCCAGTGAAGGTACCCAATTGTTGATGCATTACCTTGGACACTTTATGGCCTTAAGACTGTAACTGTGTAACCAAATAAAACCCCTTTTATAAAAGGCAATCCATTTCTGGTGTTTTGCATTCCAGCAGCATTAGCAAACTACAACATCCCCCAAGGATGGTAGCTTCTGCAGCCCAGATGCTGTAGGCATTATCCAGCAAAGCCTTGGAGACATTCTCAACCACCTAAGCTGCAAACTTAGGACCAATCAGAGACTTTGATTTCCATACAAACATTGCAGAACATTGTGTGATGGGAGATACTATGCTTGTCACAGAGGAAACAACTTACTTAGTGGGTTTGGAGCAGATATTTCCATGCCTACACCCTCGTGGACTCTATGTGGCCAATGCCACGGCTACCCTGAGCATACTGCAGTCTGGTGTGTGCGTCTCATTACATGCATTTGAAGAACAGCACGAGAAAAAGCCAATAAATAGAATTCATTGTGTCTGTGTAATCATGGCAAAGAGCTTCTGTGTTAAGTAGTGAACTCTGAGGATTTAAACAATTTTCAGAAATGTTCTCATAGCATAGAGATCCCCTTAAAGCATTCCTTTATATGAAAATCTAATATCTTCTTTTTCAAACACAAAAGATTTTTTGAATTGGTTTTGAATCTGCCGCATTCTATATAAATGAGATTAAACTAATATGCTATTTTATTTCTACAGTAAGCCCTTAAGCCTCATTTTATTTAATATTAGATATTAAAATGAATGAACAAACAAACCAAACCTGAAATGTTTGCTAGCACCCAACATAGCATGGATAGCCCTTTCCCAAGCCATGCTCCCATTTAAGGATGTGGTTTCAGTGTGTCCATAGCAGTGACTAAAGTCACCTGGCACATCTCAAGCAGTTACAGTCTGGAAACCTGGAAAATACTCTATCAACCTTTGGTCTCTATTTTATGAAAATACACACACACACACACACACACACACACACGTGGATCAGAAAACTGTGGTGCTTTCCAGTTTAAGCTATGTAGCCCTCCTTCCTGTTTATATTGACAAAATCTATCATAACTTTATAGAGTGGTCACATAAAAAGTGGTAATTCCCACCATCCTGGGAAAGGAGTCTGTGTAATTCTTGCAGAAGGTGTACAATTCATAAGATGAACTATCTCCCATCCCCAGATACTTTCTCCTCTATCTTTGGGTCCTATCCCTCCTCCATCTGCATGCTGGCAAAACTCAGAACAATAAATTGTCATTTCTAATAATCAAGTCATTTATTTGTCCATTGCTCTATTTCTTGTATCTCTTTTATATTATGTGCTAGTAGGGCTACTATAAAATTAGGAAATTATTATTAATGCAGACTTCTCCCTCACTCTGGCCCTCCTGCTTTCCCAATTCAATGGCAACAGATTTCAGAAGATACCAAGACCTAAATGCCTTCTGAATCTAATGTTCAGAAATTGACCATCTCTCACCCAGAGTGCTGAAATAATCTTATAAATGCATCCCTGCTTTAAGATCCTTGTCTGTTGTTCCTCATACTGCTGCCACTTCTGAGCTTTCAGAACACAAATCTGATTGTGCCACTCCTGTGCTTATAAACCATCACAGCAGGAAACAGAACACTCACACAAAAAGGCATCACTGGAAATAATTCAGTGAATATGCTATTGATTGAGGAAACCAAAAAGCAATGAGAAGCTTCAAGAGCCTACCTAGTATTATCTGGAAGACTTTATTGCCCCCGTTCTAGTTTGCTAATGCTGCCAGGATGCAAAACACCAGAAATGGATTAGATTTTATAAAGGGGGTTTACTGAGTTACACAGTTACAGTCTTAAGGCCATAAAGTGTCCAAGGTAATACATCAGCAATCGGGTACCTTCACTGGAGGATGGCCAATGAAAACCTCTGTGAGCTGGGAGGGAACGTGGCTGGCATTGGCTCCAAGTTCTGGTTTCAAAATGGCTTTCTCCCAGGACGTTCCTCTCTAGGCCACAGCTGCTCTGCAAAATGTCACTCTCAGCTGCACTGAGTTCCTTCTGTTGTCAGCTCACTTATATGGCTCCAGTGATTTAATTTAGACCCACCCTGAATAGGTGGGGCAACACCTCCATGGAAATTATCCAATCAGAGTCATCACCCACAGTTGGGTGGGGCGCATCTCCATGGAAACACTCAAAGAATTACAATCTAATCAGCACTGATACATCTGCCCACACAAGATTACATCAAAGAAAATGCCATTTTGGGGGACATAATACATTCAAACCAGCACACCTCCAGTCCTAAAATTTCAAGGGAAGGACTTGGTTTTACTGCAGTCTCCCAAGGTAGAGTCTTGGCTTGACAGGCACAGTAGAAACATTCTGACTCTGTCAGAATCAAGGCTGAATAGGAAGGGCTAAACGGAGTCGATTCCTCACCCTCTTTCCTCCCACTCTCCAACTGCCTGCTGGGGCCTCCTGTCGGTCAGACCTGACTGCAGTTGGAATCTAGGGACCATGAGCAATGTGGCCCACCGAGGACAGCCTCTCAGGGACAGAGGCTGGCAGGAAAGGGCAGGAACACGACCTGTAGGCTGATGGAGAATGACCGGCATGAACACCGATGGCAATATTTCCCTATTCTGGGGTTTGGCTGCATCAAAACACACCACTTGAAAAGGTTTTTAAAAATATAAATTCTCAGTTTGACATGGAGTCCAGGATTCTGTATTTTTCAAAGGCTCCCAAGTGACCATGTTGGAAAGCCTGATTCAGAAGCCACTCACTCACTATGGAGATAAACTCTAGAGCCTTTAACATGGCACATAACAGCCTTTGAAAATAGGCTTGATCTTCCTCTCCAATCACATCTCCCACAAGCCTTCACCTTTCACCCAACACACTATCACATTACACTTGATATCTTTCCCAAGCTGTTCATGGTGTATCCTGCCTTGAGCTGTTCATGGTGTATCCTGCCTTGGCGTCTTTACCAAAGCTTTACTTCTGTCTGGAGGGGGGTCCTATTTTTCCTTATTCCTGAGTTTTTTCCACCCTTCTCTGTGCCCCAGAAGATTGATGCCTGTGGATGGCACCAAACTCTTTTGCCTTCTGTATATGTCTGACCCTGGGTGATACATAAATGCACTTATTTTCCCCTTTACCATGCTTTCCCAAGAAACCTTATTCCACTGTGAAGCTTATCCTGCATTTCTATATTCAATTATTCAATTTCTTACACTGAATACAGATTTATTATTTTCATGTCTGTCTCCACAGAAATGACAAGTTATTTAAATGCAGTACCTGTGCAACCTTATTCATTGTATATCATGTAACTATCATTGTACTTGACATATAGTACAGCTTAATACATGCTAAGTGTAGGAATCTATGGTGTATAGGTAGGTGAACTGTGGTTCCCATAAGTTAGGTGAAAGAAGATGAATTATCATAAAACCTCAGATTATGATCTGAGACACATTTTCTCTTTCCCTTCTAACTATCTGGAGGCCAAATGAAAGGTAGGAGTGATTTGGAAGGGCTTGGGCTATCTTGTTTTGGTTGTTGTTGTGTTTTAGAGTCAAAGCATATTCCATAAGCTGACTTTTCCTTTCAAAGATTAAAAATTCAAAAAAGTTATCTTCCTTCAAATGAAAAACATATGCCATGACTAATTAGAAAAACAAAACTATGAAAACAAATATAATGACTCTTGGTATTCTCATTTCCAGTTTTGCCAACCAGGCATTAGCTTAGTTTTTATATTTAATTTTATTGAGATTGTTCACATACCATACAATTATCCAAAGATCCAAAGTGAGCAAGCAACTTCCCATGGTACCATCATACAGCTGTGCATCCATCACCACAATTATTTTTTTTTCAATTTTTAGAACATTTTCATTACTTCAGAAAAGAAATAAAGACAAAAAAAAGAAAATTCAGATCCTCCCACACCCCTAACCACTCCCCATCCATTATTGACTCACAGTATTGGTAGAGTACATTTATTACTATTGATGAAAAAATGTTAAAATTCTACAAACTGTAGCACATAGTTTGCAATAGGTATATTTTTTCCCTATATACCCCTCTATTATTAACTTCTAGTTTATAGTGTCATACATTTGTTCTAGTTCATGAAAGAGATTTCTAATATTTGTACAGTTAATCATGGATATTGTCCACCACAAGATTCACTGTTTTATACATTCCCATCTTTTAACCTCCAACTTTACTTTCGATTACATACATGACTCTAAACTTCCCCTTTCCATCACATTCATGCACCATTCAGCACTGTTAGTCATTCTCACAATAATGTGCTACAGTCACCTCTGTCCATTTCCAAACACTTAAGTTCAACCTAGTTGAAGATTCTGCTCATAATAAGCAACCTCTCCTCATTCTTTAGCCTTGTTCTATATCCTGGTAACTTATATTTCATGTCTATGAGTTTACATATTACAATTAGTTCATATCAGTGAGATCAAGCAATATTTGTCCTTATGTGTCTGACTTATTTCACTCAATGTACTGCCCTCAGGGTTTCTTCATCAACCTGTTTTTTTTTAAAGATCGTTTTGTTCACCCACGATTCTTTTTGTTCTAAGTAAACAATTGATGGTTCCCTGTAGAGTCACATATTTATGTATTCACCACCATCACCACCATCTGTATAATGACATCTTTGTTTCTTCCTCAAAGAAGGAGGAAGAGTCAAAGAAGGTAGAGAGACAAAAGAAAAGAAAAAGAGAGAGAGAAAAAAAAAAAACAAAAGCTAAAAAGCAACAAAAGGAAAGATAGAATTAAACTAAAGTAGAATAAAAGAGTCAGACAACATCACCAATGCCAAGAGTCCCATATCACTCCCTATGTCCCTGTCTTATAGGCATTTAGCTTTGGTATATTGCCTTTGTTACATTAAAGGAAGCAAAATACAATGTTTCTGTTAACTATAGTCTCTAGTTTGCATTGACTATTCTTAGCTTAGTTTTGATGTCATAAAAGCAGGAAATGCAAGAGTGTGTGTCATCCTACATACTTTTTTACCTGCATTGATTTCATGAAATCTGGCTTTCACTAATGTTTGGCAAAAGTAAAAACAACGTTTGTATTATTTAACATGATTTCCATCCTCTGGTCTGCAGATGTAAGTAGGTTACTAATCACTTAATTTTTAGTTACTCAAAGAGGGACATGACTGACCTATGTGGGTCTAATTTAATCATGTGAGCTCTTTAAAAGCAGAGAACTTTCTCTGGATGATCACAGAAGGGAAAGACAGAGATTCAAAGCACAACAAGATTTGACTGGTTGAAGATGGAGGGGGCCAGGTATAAAGAAATGGAGACTTCAATCTTAAAACCACCGGAACTAAATTCTGCCAACAAGAATAGTCTTCAAAGCAGATAATCCCCTAGTCTACAGAACCAAACCCAGGGAATACTTTGCTTTCAATCCTGTGGCTCTCTGAGCAGAGAACTGGGTCATGCTTTGCTTGGGCTTCTGACCTATAGAAGTGTGAGCAAGAAATTGGGTCTCCTGTTATGTCAACAAATTTATGTTAATTCAGTACACAACAGTAGAAATCCAATACACATGTCTACTGATTATACAAGAAAATTAAATATGACACAATATTAATAAGAACTATTAAATGCTTCATATGTGTCAGGGATGTGGCCAAGAACTTTACAGTTCTCTAGACATAATTCCCACAAGAATTAGGTCTCTTAATAATTGAAAAACATCATTGACTCGATCACACAGACCTTAACTATTATTAATTGAAAAAACAAATCCACTGGCATAAGGATTCAACAGAAAAATAATAATAAAAGAAAAATAAATTGTATACCAATGGTATATAGACAAATACGAATTTTTGTATTATGCATTTTTAATACTGTGTATTAAAATATTGTGTTTTATTACACAACAAATACTGTGTATTTACTATTATATTTTAATACACAATAAATGATGTGTATTTAATACTGTATTTTAATACACCATAAATACTGTGTATTTAATATTGCATTTTAGCACACAATATTAAAATACTGTGTATTTTAACATACAATATCAAAATATTAGACATTATGTATTTTTAATACTGTGCAACAAGTATCTGTTTGCTTAAAATGGTCTGCAGAATATTTTAAAATATCCTAAATATATTGAATGTAATTTTGCCATCAGAGAAATTATGATAAATATGTCATTTTAAACTTAAACTTTAATCTTGGACTATTCAGGCCCAAAACTCATTATTGCATCTTGATCAACAACTAGATAGTACCAGAGGTATCGGTTACCCAACATCGATAACTTTCACTCTTTAAGTTCTTATGAAGCAATTCAGTTATGCTTAACACTTTTTCCAGTCTTAAATCTAGTACAACCTATACTAGTTATCATATTTTTCCAGATTGTAGGGTACAGTAGAAAGTTAATATGAAAAACCAATATGTTCAGAAGTTCAACAAATCTAAAATTTAGGATAACAAAGTACCTTTGTTATATTGCTTGATTTTGTAATGATAAACTTATTTTTCAATTATTTGAGTCAGAATTTATAGATGGAGGTAATAAATATCAAGGAAGATTATATCATGTTTCATTAACCCAGCTAAAGTAATTATAACAGGGAAACTTCCAGCCTCATTGAAATTGTCATCCATTACACCTTCTATAATCTTTATCTTGTTTTTCTTGTGCCAAATCCCTGAGATTGGATAACTTTGCATAACTAAATCCCATCAACTATGTAGGGATAAATTGTCAGTATTTAATATATAAAAGAGCCATGTGGGAAAATACTGATTTAGGCAGATTGTGAATACATAAAACCAGAGAACATGTGTATGCTTAATAGTTATTGCAGAATGAGGTTATATTTTGGGCTTGGTAAGATATATAATATGGAAACTATGAATAACTGGGGAAAAATAAATTTTCCTACTTGGGGAAATATGGAACATGATAATCAGAGCAGATAACTTAAACATAAGCAGCATTCATTAATCCATTCAATCTATATATCATATATCTAATTGTATTCCAAAAAAGAATTTGAGGTGGAATGGTAAAGTTCATCTACAGACACAAAACTAATTTCTATAACATTCTGCTTGCTTTGTTCACAAAATAATCATGTTTGTTATATTAAATGTTAAAATATTTTTAAACTATAATTAAAATTTGAGAATGTGACTTAATACTGTTTCAATATAAATATTGTCATACACGCACCAAATCAACGAACTTTTAAGAATGGAGCATTTGTTATTATAAGAAAAGGAAACATCTTTTAAAAGAGAAGACACCACCTGTATTGTAATTATTGTGTTATTTTTGTACTCACTGTTAAAAAAAGGAAACAAAAAAACTGAGGAAAATGACCCCCAAATCACTGATTACATCTTCTGCCAAATGCACCCTCATGTGTAATATTTTGTCATCTCTCACTCTCACTGGCTCTACTCATTACTCTGGTTCACTTTACATCTTATTTATATAGGCAAAAGTGTTTAAATGCAAAGAATAAAATGAATGTTCTTAATATTATACTTCACTTCTTCATTCAACTTATGTCCAGACATAGAGTCTTACTGCATGATGCTTCCACCATGGCAGTGGATTTGTTTGAGTGTCCGGGAAGAACCGTTCTCTGTAGAGAAGCAGTGTGCACAATAGGTGGACATCAAGAATGATGGAGAAGCTACAGCACTGACTTTGGCCCTTGGTCCCTGTTCCATCAAGTGGATGATGGCAGGTTGTTCTCCACTGTCCAGAGACTCTCTGCAGAGTGATAGCTGGAGCCACCTTCAAGCATCACCCTATCCCGAGTTTTGGAGGCTCCAGGACAATGCATACGCTTTATCACTTGAAAGAGAGAATAAGGGAAAACAGCCTTTTCTTTTTTCTCCTCTGTTCCTTCTTTTTCATTTCTCATCATTTTTTCTCTTCTTACTTCTCTTTCTCTACTTGTTATCCTTTTGCCTTCTCTCTGTCTCCTTCTCCAAGGAAAGCTAAAGAATCTCATCAACATTGACTAAATGGGCAGGAAGATTCCCTTCATCTCCATGTAGTAATCTTTCCTTTGAGGTAATGGTTCTCAAACACAAGCATCATTATTGGGTCACTTGAGAAGTTTTTTCAAACACAGGTTTCTGGGCCCTAATCCAGAGTCTCTGACTCGAGTATGGTAGGTTGAATTATGTACTCCAACAGACACGTCTTAGTCTCAAGCCCCATCCCTGTGGGTGTGAACCCACAGTAAACAGGATTTCTTGAAGATGTTATTTTCATTTAAGGTCTGGCCCAACTGACCTTAATCCACTTACTGGAGGCCTTGCAAAGAGGGAAGAGCCAGAGCAGGAAATCAGCAGAAACTGGGAGAGCAGAAAAAGGAAAGGATATCACCATGTGATAGGAAAGCCAAGGAACCCCAAGAATTACTGGCAGCCAGCCCCAGAAAGCTACTGTTTTCAGGGAGAAGGCAAGCCTTGCCAATGCCTTGATTTTAGACTTCTTCTAGTTCCAAAACCATAAGCCAGTAAATTGCTGTCGTTTAAGCTGACACATTGTGTTGTGTTTGTCATAGCAGCCTGGCTAATAGTCAGGCCTCGGTGGATCCTGGAAAGCTGCATTTCTAACAAGTCAAAGAGTGATTCTTTGGCTGGTGCTGATGCTGCCAGACAGAGGACCACACTTTGGAAATCACTGTCTAAGGCAGTAAAATAGAGAACCTGCAGTCGTTTATGTTTATTAAAAAAAAAAAAAACTGTCTTACTGCCAGACATTCTTGCACTCTCTTTACATTTATGAACTCATTCAGGCCTCATAACAACATGCAAATGGTACTACTGCATAAAGGGAAACTGAGTCACAGAAAGATGAAGAGAGTTGTCCAAGGTTCCTACTCTAGTAAGAGGTATGGTCCAAATACGAACCCAGGCAGTCTACCTCCAGAATCAATGATCTTAGCCACTCACCCGTCCCATCTCAAGAGTCCTGGGTGGAAAAAAATAAACAATCAAGCAAACCGGAATTTGTGTAATAGATCAAAATGGCAAACTCAGAAACATCACCCTTTAGGTAGTATTAGGCAAGAGACTAAAGGAATTTATAACAGATCCCTAAATAAATGATGTAATTCATGCAATGAGCAAGTAAAAATTTTAAAGAATGGCCTCAATGTTAAGAACTTTGCATTTTAATTGTATATATATTCATACAGTAATCCGATTTTGATATCCTAAATTAAATATGTTCACAATATAAATTCTAACCATGGTAACAACTGCATTGGCAATTAATTTTTTGGAAGGTATTTTCTTCTTTAATATTGCTATTTCATACTGATTGATTTTCTTAAATTTGCAATATCTGTGATTATTTCTGAAGACTTTGAGGCTTTCCCTTTATTAGAATTGTCACAATTTTTGATAACTTTGGAATTTTTCTGAATTATTTAAGGGCATGAATGAATTCATCTGTATTTCACTTTAAGATTCTATTTCCAGCAAATATCTAAACTCAATCACTGTTGTATTGTTTTCTTTGCCTTTTTAAATCAATCATTGCAATCGGATTCCACAATCATTGAGTCAAAATCCTTTTACACAGCTTCCAACAAATCATCTCAAGAGAAATGTATCATGGACAAATCACTTTACTTTTATTTCCTTGAAATTCAATTGCCATCATTATAAGTGGTTTTGATGCAAGTTTGTTGAATAGAAATTTACACCAGACACCAATGGGAAAACATACAAACTTTATTTTTTAGAAGCCAAACAGTTGAAGGGTTGTTCCATTTTCTTCTCTGCTAATGCTGTTATAGTTACTAGCAAATATTTTATTTAAAAACATTTTGGGCTTACAACCCCAAAACACGCAATTTCACATTTTATTACACTACTAAGTTTACATGTTGTATCAGTTTCCTCGGTTATGTTAGTTTCCTCAGCTGCTGTAACAAGTATCACAAGCTAGGCAGCTCAAGGCAGCAGGAATCCGTGGTCTCCCAATTCTGGAGGCTAGAAGTCAGAAACTGAGTGTCGGCCAGGCCCTGCTCCTTGTGGAACCCATAAGGGAGAATCCTTCCTTGAATTTTCTAGCTGCTGGTGTTCACTGGCTTGGTGTTCCTTAGCTTGTGACTGGAGCACTTCAAACTCTGCCTGTGTCTCCCGGGATGCTCTTCTCTCCTTTGTGTCTCTTCTCCCATTCTCAGGAGCACACCATGGGTACTCTATGAGGGGCCACCCTACTCCAACACAACCTCACTTAATTTAACCACTAGCATCTGAAAAGGCCCTTTTTCCAAAAGAGGTCACATTCTGAGGCATTGGATGCTAGGACTTCAACATATATTTGGGGGGAACACAATTCAATTCTTAAGACATAGCTCCTTCCTCCATGCCTTCTTCCTTCCTCAAAAAGGGCATATCCCTTGTGCCTAGAAAAATGTTTGTCTTATAGTGGTCTCTCAATAAATGGTGCTGAAAGGATCGAGGAATGAATGAGTGAATGAACTATATCATTTACTCATCATCTCAGTGCTTTCCACACAGTAAGTATCAAAGAAATGTTTTTTGAACTGAATTGATCTGACTCTGGCATTTGCATTCAAATTGCAGAAGTTCCAGCTGACCATAGCATACCAAAGAGACCATTAAAAACACAGCTCTGTACCTTTAATTTAATTGTTTACTTATTTAACAAACAGTTAATTTTTATTTCCCTTATATTTTTGCTGCATAGAATGTGTATTCTTTAATATAGGTACATTGTAATATCTGTGGGGAGTTATTATTTCTTTTCTTAGTCCAATCAACTCATCCATTTTTATCTCTAAATTGGAATCAATGTTTGTATAAAAACTGACATTTTGCAAATGTTTTTAAAAGGATTTGATGCTTTAGAATATTTATTTAATTTGTTTAAATACCTATACCTATTGCTGTCAGCTTTACCAGTCCAATTTGCCTTTTTTTTTTTTTTTTTTTTTTTTTTACCATTTACTCTAGTCAGGCAAATAGATTAATATATAGTTGGCAACTATGGAAAGGTATGTAAAAAACACTGACAATATTTTGATTTGAATATTAGGAGTCAAAAATAAGGAATACTGGGAAATTGCACAAGATTTTTGTTTATGGTCAAAAATTTGATTTTCTGCTCATTTTTTAAGCAACGTGTCTGCAGTCAAATTGTGATTCTGAGCTGAGGAAATTTTGCAACAGAAAGGTCATTCTGCAGAAATAATAATATTTTAACTTCCTCTTCTCTGGGTTAGTTAACGTTGTGGTGCAGATGCCTTCCCCATTTAGATATAAGAAGATAAAGGAAATTGTATTGCAATTCTAATATTGCCTTTGTCACTTTGAATAAAATCCATTACCGCCGGGGATTTTACAAAACTGTCCTACGTGTACAGAGACTGCTGCCAGGTTATTAACCAAATGTAATTGTCTAGTGACAACAGAATCTTTGAGTCTCTATTTGACGCTTAATTTCAAAAAGATTATCAATTAAGACACCACATTTAAAGTAAGTGGGAAAATTATGCGTTGGCACTTTTAAGAAAGGTGACACTTTCATAAAATAGTACGTATCATTTTAGAACTCCTATTTTAGTATTATTTAAAAATGAAGAAATTAATACATTTTCACCCCTGGTGCCAAAACATGAGTTAACTGTGTACGTCCAAACTTCAGAGGCTCTGCATTTTACATATCCGCAATGCCCCTGACTCTGGTGAGTATTTCAATACCAATCAGGTGATGGCCACAGAACACAATGTGTGTGCGTGTGCTTGTGTGTGTGTGCTTGTGTGTGTGTGTGTTCCAAATGGTCCTAGGAATGAAATATGCTAATTAGAAAACTGAAAGGTGAAAACATTGGTCATTGGTTTTGTAAGTCCAATACTCATTTTGGGAATCCAGAATCCAAGAGAGTTAATTATTCAAATATATGATTGATAATTGGATTTGGGGGGAGGGGGCCACATTGGAGGGGCAACTGTGACTGATGGGAAAACACTGACTTTGTTAAAATGTAACTGAATTCAAACACAGGCACTACAGAATAACTTAAGATAACAACTTTGAGGGCTTCCCCTGTGATATCAAACCAAGTATATAACAGGTAGTTCTCATAAAGTTGAACCACCATTCAATCTTTATAAGTACCAGTTTCCTCTTAAAATCACTTTTATAACAATACAAGCCCTCCTCGACATGGTTCTCCTCCTTTGTGCCTTTTCCATGAAAGAGGGGACTTAATTTGGATTGGTCTGATGTGATGGCACTAATTGGCCCAAAATCTGATTTGATAAAGTCATTATACTTTTAGAGAGCAGTGCATGCCATGGCTTTCTCTTCTGCATCTCCCTTCTCTTCCATTTATCTTTGGTTTCTTATTGGCCAGGGTCATGCCTATCCCTGGATAAACTGTGATGAACAAGCCAATGTGGTCCTTGTTCTGCAGGTCTTGGAGTCCCTCCTTCTCATTCTCCCATGCAGCCAAATTTGTACATTGACCTTGAACTGCTCCTTTGGGCAGCCCAGCAAGTGATTTCTCTTCTTTCCACACTATTCAACGAAGTAAGTGAAGGTCACCATGTCATCATGTGTTTTTTAGACCAGTCATGGGGCCACATGATGAAAAACAAATCTGAGAATCCTTACCTTGGTGAGACTAAAAAAAAAAAAAGCGTGATGGAATTTCTTAATAAATCTTTCACACTTGAAGTTGGTACAGATGGGTTTTCTCAAGCAATAAAAAATTAAATGGAAACTATTTCTAAGCCTTAGTTTGAAAGACATTTCAAAATCATTTTCTGTCATACTTCTTTTTTGAAATCTAATTTCAGATTGGGTATGGCATTTTCATTTTCTTTCTAAGAAAAATATTAAGGGCTTCATTTATGCAGCTGAACAGCTTTAGACTTGAACAGATAGAAAAATAGCTTCTGGTGATATCTTGAAGAGCATTTAATGAGCTTCAGAATCTTGAACAGAAGAGCCCTCAGAGCCAAAAAGAGTTAGTTACAGCTGCCCAAATTGTTGAGGAACATTCTAGAGCTTTAGGGACATGGAGGTCAAAGCTATAAACCCTTCCAGGTTGCCTAGATTCAGAGGAAGCATCTCTTCTTCCCTTCCCACAAACCTTGTGAGGGATGCAGATGCCAGCACACACTTAGAAGCAGGAGGAACTACCATGCCCGCCATCTGCCTTCAATTTCCTCTCAACCCAACTTCATGCCCTTCTGCCTCCCCATCACCACCTTAACACTATCTTCTGTGCACTCACTACATCCATGTGTTCTCTTCTCATGTCTTGCCAGTCAACTCCAACTCCGTATATCCAAAAATGTTTGGCTCTTAAATGCCTAGCCCAAGCCCACCTTCCCTATATACCCGTTCGGAACCTGTCCATCCCACATAAATCATCCCCTCTCTGGATTCCTGCAGTGTGCATCACATACACTGGACATGACCTGCTTGCGGTGTCTCTTCTCATTCTGTCTGGAGGCAGAGCTGCTGTGCTGTTACAGCAACTCATACATCTGTATCTTTTCTCCTTTACTCTAGAAGAAAGTTCTTGAGTGCTTAAAATAAGTGTCCAGAATGTGGTGTGATGCTGTTGATAGTAATCTTAAATTAGAGACTCCAGACAACATATTTCCAAGTCTTTTTGATAAACTGTCCTCACTATTTATGTGATGCACGAGGGAATCAGGCCGATGCACGCCTAATCCATCTAGAGGCAGAACTGATGCCAGGCCTATTAATTATACATCAATATAATATAATTCTTTAAATATTAACAATAAGACCTAACATTTATTGAAAAGGGAAGGTGGGCCAAACTATTTCCCACTCTGAGGATGAGGAAGCTGAAGCTTAAAGTTTGAGTCATTTTTCCACATCACACAAGTAGAGAGGGGATCAGGACTCAAATACAGGTCAGATGAACTCCAAAGCATTTGCATCTCCTTTAACGTAGTTATATAAGAAATAAATATGTCAATTCACAGAACATAGGGTACCAGGTTTTCAAATAAATAGCTCATACTTCAATCCACTAAACCTGTTTACCTCAAAATAATTAAAAAGCCTGAGTTAAAAAAAAGAAGGCATCAGATGTAGCCTAAGATAAATTAACATTAAAATCTGGTAGTTTTGACAATATTAGCTACCATTTACTGAGTTGCAACACAGATAGCCATTATTAACCCAGTTTTGTAGATGAAGAAATGAAGTGACCAAAAGTCAAAGAACTTGGCTTCTCTGACTCCTCAGTGTAAGATATTTTCATGATGATATGTGGTCTTGCTAATAAGTTTATGACTCTATCTCAAATGCCTTTCCTCAATCCTACTCACCTAGCAATTTCCAACGCATTCCCAAAAGACTAGCTCAGATGTCACTTTCATTATGTAGTTTCCCGGAACACTCTTACTGCAAGCACCATGTTTTATCTATCTTTCCAGCTTATAGTAATTCCATAATAAAGTCTTTGGATTATAAGTTATCTTGTAATTTCAATGTTATGTATTTAGAGTTCACATTACTTTATGTGTGTGTATGTGACAAAACTGTTCTTAATCACAACTTCTAAATTTGAGTTAAGACAGTTATTTCCTTTTGAACATTACCAACATTTTATTCGGGGATATTTTCCCCTAGTCAGAAACAGCAGAAATTGGCATCTTATCAAGTAGACTGATTCAGCAAGAAGGCACCTGGCAAACTCAAATGATTTGTTTTATACTTGAAGGTTTTCTGCTGTGAAAAGCTGTAATGGGTCACATATTAGACGGGGAGAAAATGCTTATACAAATTAGATTTTAATTCCTTACTTACTGTCTTATATTGCCAATGTTGATTCTTTGGTGGATATAGAAGTCTCACATATCTCTTGTATATAGGGCATGCACATAAGACTTCTATTTTATTTTAAGCATCCTCCTCCCCATATTAGTTCTTGCATTTGTAGAATTAAAAAAATACAGTAAACCTGCACATGTGCATCAATAGTTTGGCTAAATCTTCATGGGTAGTTAATTTTAAAAATAGAAATGCTGCTTTATAAATATGGATTTAGATTCAATGGAGACTATGGATACTTTAAAATACATGTATGTAGATACATTCTAAAGATCAAAACCTTTAAAACCATTATCTATCATAACTACAAAAAAGCTTCTAATATTTTTACCAACTCTTGGCTGAAATACAAGAGCTGCCCTATCTTTCAAATATTGCTGGCAAACTAAAATACATTGAGTTCCTCCAGTGTTCTAGCAACTACGCTAAATGTTTTATAATTTTACCCAATGCACTATCAAAATAATTTGTTTAGTAGCTTTTATATCCATACTATAGATAAGGAGGCTGATGATAAGATTAACAACCTCGCAAAGCACGCATCTTGCGAGCAATATACCAAGTACGCCATACTCCCAAATCTATGATTTTGGATGCTCCCAATTTAGTAGGGAGAGAAAAATGTGGGTCAGTTATGAGTTTATTAGAACGCTCATTGGCCCACCATAGGTTTTTATATTAAGGTTTATGATCATAGACTGTGACCCTATAAGAATTTTCTTTGGAAATATCATCTTTGGAGTGGTCACATATAATACAAATAAAATACCATCATGCAAATCACTATTATGTCTTTCCTGGAGGAAGAATAAATGAAGTTAAGAGCCTCTTGGTTAGCAAGACAACTCAGAGTACTAAAAGTGACAATGATGTCATTACAGAACAAGAAGTTAGATGACATCCCATTCTCAATTATACAAATCATTTAAGTGTGAATTGTTTTTAGACATTTCCAAACAGATATGAGTGTGAATGGTGGCTTAAAAAAAACTTTCAAAGTTACAGGGTTGTTTATGTTTATTGGTTTGATAGTGTGTTTGGTGGGAAGTATTGATAAAATTAGGAGGCACTTCTTGTTAGCTTTGAAAATAGAAGGTCACTCATTGCCCTGAGGAACGAATTCGTATATGGCCAAGGGAAAGAATATTGGTATATATTTTACTATCACAATAAGAAAGTCAATTATTGGTTTATGTTCATTAAAATGCCAAATATGATAACAGTGCCATTTATTGAAATTAATGAAAAACATGATGTCTGTGCTGTTTATATTGTACAAATTGAAATTTCAAGCCAGAAAATGATTATAAAACCTTAGTTTGGAAAAACCAAATGAAATTTATAGGTTTAAAAGTATGTTTAAATGTTAAATGAAAATTTTGTTAGAAGACAGAGAAAAAGCACAACCATAGGTAAGAACTTGAACTTAATTCTTTAACTTGAGGTTCAGATATCTGACAGGATGCTTGCAGTAATTACATAATATTTAATATCAAAAGTGGATGCCCTTAATTTGATGGTTAAAATGTCACAGTGCCATGTGCCTTGGATATAAAATTGAGCATATGACCTTCCACTATTCCCCTTGGAATATGATAGTCCTTATACTGGTCCCCAGGGTTAAAGAGCAACAAAGTGGATAGCAAATGATGTATGGAATCTAGTAGACATGGGTTTGAAAATCAGACCTACAATATTCTACCCATGTGAAATTGGACATGTTCCAGAATATCTATGAACCTTGATTTTCTCATCTACGTAATAGTGATAATAACCCTACCCCATGAAATCCACCAAGTGTAGTGGCGAACACACAGAAGGAATTAAATGTGGGTTGTTGTTTTTAAAGTCCATTGCAAAGTGGTATTGTTACATGTTGAGACCACCTTGCTGCAGAGGCCATTTCCTTTGTCAGTGTAGGTAGGAAAAACAGATCGAAGACTCACCTGGCCACTAGGCTAATTTTTAGTATGAAAATCTTTCCCCAAGTTTTGGCCACTTAAATAAGATTTAAGTAAGTCACTCTATAGACTATTGTGAGTGTACATCAAGCTTTATTTTTGGCATGTGTAGTTGGAGACAACTTCTGGAGACCTTCTGCTCAGCTCAACACAGCATCAGTGGATGGTCCAGTGGATAACAAAGAAGGGACAGCCATGACTACCCATTGGTCAGACTGTATGCATAAACAAACCAAACCGAGTTACCTGTATTCTCCTTTTCAAGTGAATTGTAAACAGGTTTTAAGTAATTTACATATTCTATAAACATGACAAGCCCTGTGAAACAGAATATTTGCTTTTCCAAGCAGAATAGGAAGATGATTAAAATAATTTAAATATGATAGAAATATGACACCCTGCATGAAATAGGATAGAATGTGAGATCAATTCACAGCAATAAAGTTAATAGTTAAGATGTCAATATAAATAATTAAACACACAGAGAAAGCTTCAGCCTGCAATGGATCACAACTTCACCTAAATGCTTAGGTTCTCTGAAAAGAGGAAAATCCTTGCATAGAAGCGAAACATGACATGACACTTATCAACAAATAGTCAAGCCAGGAAGCTAGCAATTTCCTAAGGCACAGATAATAACAAAGCTTGGGTAACAATCACAAAATGCACAGTATTTAAGCTTTTCTCTCCCACTTTTAAACCTTGCAAGATGACATTCTTATAGCAGAAGGCATCATCTAAAGTAAAAGAAAGAAGAATGATCATTAATGCACATATGAAACCAAAATACTAGTCATTAGGTAGGTGGAGATACTCGTTCTTTCCTTTATTGAGTTAATGAGTCAAAGGAAAAAGAAGTTTGCTCTAGCTTTAGCATATATGTGCTCACAGAAGCAGCCATTATTCCCACTTAAAAAATAACCTCAGACAGGCAATCTTGCTCAATTAACCTTACACACACTGCTGAGTATATTAATTCATAGTAATATAGTTTATAGATACATATGTCCAACTTGGAATTTTAGCTTTCTCTAAAAGCATATGTCAGATCAAAACACATTTGTTTTCATGTGGACATGAAAACAGACTACTTGAACTTCAAAATGCATCATAAAGACAGAAGAGTAAAGTCAGGACACAGACTATGGGTGGGATGTCTGTGATACAGTTGCATGGAGGAAGACTGAACGGCATCCCTGGAGAAAAGGCATAAATACAGAGGTGGTGCTAGCAGAGAGTGGCAGGAATTTGCTAAACTCTCCCTTTGGCAACTCTGTTTTGAATATCAAAGGACGTGCCATTCAGCCTTAACTTAACCCTTTGCTGACACTGTGCAGCCTTTTTTGATACCTTTTTGATACTGCCAGTGCTACAAGGTGAGGCAAGGAATGGCAGGGAGTTAGGAAGGAGGAAGAGATGGGTTGAAGTCTTTTTAAGAATGAACGTGGAAGGAAAATGGATTGGGAGAAAGTTCATGTTGGGGATGCTTTTTTTCCTAGTATAGAAACAAACCATAAACAAAGGAAAGGAAAAATGATATAGTTCTAGTGATATTGTTTGACCAATATTCAGCTTATTGTCTTTACTAATCTTCACTGAAGTTTATTCTCAACCTTTAAAAAAATCCTAAAATCCAAAGAGACCTGGAATAGATTGAAGGAAAATCTATTCCAATTGTCACTGGGATTTTTTTTAACACTATAAGCAAATAATATCTCATAAAACATAGAATGTAAAAGCTTTTAATATTTCTGAGAGCAAGAGTATATATTTTAGGCAAAGCAGATAGAATTAGGAAAGGACTAGGAATGTTTTTTACTAATATGACTAATTCTAGAAGGTTGAGTGAGTTTATAAAAATTAATAATGGAAGCTCAAGTTCTAACCAGCCTATACAATGTATGGCTTCTTTTGTTTTAAGCCAGAAGGCCTAGGTTCTTTGCTTCATGTAGTTCTCTCTGTCTGTCTGCTTCTCTGAAAAATAATTTCTGTATGCTCAGTGATGACACAGTGTAATTTCCTTACAGATGGCAGCTTGTCTTCTGAAGAAATGAAAACACACTGAACAGAAAAAGCTATCAGAATATCTAACTGCAATAATATACTTAAGGAAATATACAAAGCATACATTTCTAGTTCTTTTCCAGTTTAGGATGTAAGTATTGGGAATAGTTTCTTGCTTTGAAATTCTGAGCATAAACACCATTTCCCTTTACAGAAGAAGGAGCATATTAAGGAAAAAATAAGTATTACTTTTTAAAAATTTCAGTGGTGGGCATTTTACTAGTCCTGCAATGAAAATTTTACTTCCTTTGAATTACGTACCACCTACAGTGGATTTGAAAATAATTATTTCAATAAAAGGGTGTGGAGCTCCTGAACTTGCATAATTTCCCATAAGAAAAATGAAGTCAGAATTGTATATCACTGCAAATCCTGTTGGCCCTGAGTCAATGCCTGCAAAAAAATAAGAATACACAATAATCAGATTAGCCTCAACCTCTACTTGCCCTCTACAATCTTAACTAATCATTTGGAGTAAGACCACAAATAAACTATCCATGGTGCAGAAAAGATTTATAATGAAAAGAAGAATACGTAAGAAGGATCCAAACATAGAATAAGAAAATGGAGGGGGAGAAACACGCTGTGTTGAAAGCAAGAGAATTTGAACTGCTTAGCTCGGCCTTCAGTGAGACCAAGTGATTTATGGACCAGAACAAAATCAGGCGTGAGACCAGGATAATCTGAATTCCCAGCCAACAATTATAAAATTATTTATGTTATTATAAATTTCTCCTTTTGAAACATTGATCCTTGGGAGGGATTTTTTAGAAGACATTTAGTAGAGTTGCTAGCTTTCTGGTCAATCTGAGTTCTCAGCAACGATATTCTTCATATTATTACAAATAACATAAGCCCTACAATTGTGATCTCTACCCATTGAGTTGTGCCTCCTGCTCAATTCACAGATTCATTTTGATAGATGCTGAAGAGAAATCAATAAAACACTACCTGTACTGAAGGAATGAATGGTGCACCCGAAGACTATCTCAGAACACTTCTACTTCCCTGACAACATCTTACATCAATCATGCCACCATCATTATTTGCTTCGGGGAGGGTAGGGGGGTGGGTTAAGCATTTAAAAATATCACTCTGGCTACTAAGAAATAGATGCTATGAAGTAAACCGAGATTGGAGAAGTAACAAGACTGAAAACAGAGAGACCACTTAGGAGACACTTGCTCTCATCTATTTGAGAGAAGATGGCGGAAAGGACTGAAGATGTTGGACTGGAGATGAGGCGGAAAATCCCTTCAATGACTTTGCTCTTCCCACAATTCTGCCCCTGAACTTTGCATCGATGCTTCCAGCAGATCATCCTGATCTTGCCTCAAACGTTAACATCCCAATGAGCCCACTCCTGTTTATAAAAATATGAAGTCCTATGGTGCTCCTGCCTCCCAGCCTTCAGTGAGTTTCCAACCCGTCCAACAAAAAGCTCCTGTGTGCTCTGGCCTTCTCTCTCTCCACTCTTGTTTTAAGGCCCTCTCCCCTTTGACATTTTCATCCACTTCACAGCCTGACCTTACAGAGAACATGCCAAACTCCTTCTTGCCTTGGCACCTTTGAACGTGTTTTTTTTTTCAGCCTGGAATGATCTTGTTCCTGCTTTTCAAAGCAGCTTGCTTTTCTTCCTTCAGATGTCAGCCTAAATGCCACCATTTCCAAAAGGCCCTCCCTACTAACCATAAAGGAGCCTCAACCTTCCCATTATTTTCTATACTGTATGCTGATATTTCCTGCCACACACCCAAAAATGTACATCATTTTATGCATGTTTTAATTTATTATTTGGGGTCTTAAACCCCCACTACACACCACATATACCCCAAACATAACCAGACAAGATTGCCTTTCAATGATCATGTCTCTGGTACATTTCTGGTCTACCAGTTCACCACTGTCTCCCCGACATAGTACAGTGCCTGGCACATGGCAGTTGCCAGTTATACATCTATTTATTTAACAAATGAAATATGATATGCCTAGGGTTAATGCACTGATAGCAGTGGGAATTACTATATATTAATATATTAATATATTTTTTCTTAATAAATTACTAGTAATAAGTGCCATAACTTAGTCATTGCTCTCTTCAACCCAAAGTTTCCATTTCTAGGAGTTTCTCTGAAGTTAATAATGAGAAATTAGAACAGATCAGAATTTTATAAACATCCATACTTATTGCAATAATGTTTACAATATTAGAAATTTGAAAGTAGAAAACAAAATGCTTAACAGTAGGGGAAAAATTTTTAAAATAGTATATTAATACCTTTGTGATATTACGCATCCATTAAAATGGTGTTTTAAAAATATGGATAAATTATATAATTTTCAATGAAAAAGCAGGCTAACAAATCTGCATTGATACCACAATTGTGGTTATCATATATATATGTACTATAACCCCCATGTCTAGCCTCTCTGTGAGACTGTGAGTGCACATGTGTGTGCGTGTGTGTGGGTGTGAATCCAGAGGGAATGGAATCGAACCACATCATAGGCTGGACTCCGGAGTCAGGCTGACTGAATGTGATCCCAGTTCCACCACACAATGAGCAAGACACTTCGCCTCTCTTTTCCCATTTCCTTCTTTATGAAATGGGGAAAACAAATATGGGGTTGATGTCGGGATTAAATGAGTTTATTTCTCTGAAATGCTTAGAACAATGCATGAGAGTAAGTATTACACATCTTAGCTATTATGGTCATCTAAACATATATAAAAACACTATACACACAAAATGAATACACATATGCAATCATAAAACTATGCAGAAAGTGGGGAATGTGTTACCAGCGAATAAGTGTAGGTAACATTTCTGTGTTACTTTACATGTTTTTATACTTTCAAAGTTTTCTAGAATGAGGATAAATTAGTTTTATAATCAGAAATAAATCCTTTAATATTTAAGAATGGAAGGATTACTTAGAACAGTGCTCAGAACAAAGAATACCTTATATATGAAAGTTTATTAAATTAAAATAAATGGCAATTGAGGAATTTGAAATACTTATTAGTAATTAAGAATATTCATCCAGAGAGTTTTCAAGAAAGAAAATTAAAGGAAGAAAAAATTAAGATTCAACAGAAGATGCCATGGGTCTAGCAGAGTTTAGGTTTTATAATTTTTCTAAGACTTAAATACATTTTATAGACAAGGTTGAAGGAGCCGGTACAGAGGGAGCGCTGGAAATCTGATGGGGAGAGAAAATAAGTTTTACACCAAAGTCCAGAGTCTACATAAACCAGGAAAAGTAAGATCAAAAGCAAAATAGGATAAATTTGTTTTAAAGAGGAAAAGGCATTTTTTTTTTTTTAAATGATGCTGAAGGAAGGAAGTTAGGGTTGGGTACAGATCCAAGGAAGTTGGCATTTATAGAAGCAAAAAATGTATCCCTTGCAGAGTTAATCCACTTTGTATTTCTCTTTTAAATCAAAGTAAGATGGAAAAGATGGCCACTGAGGTAGGCGGGGTCAGTGCGGAAAGGCTGTAACTCTAAGGGCTGCCGTGGAGATGGGAAGCAGACAGAGGCCCATTTTCTATGAGTTGCTGGCGCAAGCACTGATCTAATAGATCCCCTTGAGCTGTGATCACCTGCAGGTATGTAGGAAAGGGCAAGACATAGAAATAAGACTGGAATTTTGCAGGGTGGATTCATTTAAGACAATTTGATTACCAACATTTATCCTTTCCATTGTGTAGTGAACTAACTGTCTTCAGCCCCCCAAATATTTCATATGATGACTCATTTATAATCTAAAAAACATTTGAAACATTCACAAATGATGAATATGCATTTTATAATTAATCCCTCATCTAAATAAGCATCTCTGATATAACTTCAGAAATTAAATAGAAATATCAGTTGACCAATCTATAAATTTTATTATCCTAATTAGATTAATTTCTTCAGTGTCCCAAGAAATATAAATCAGATTTGAAAATATAGTGCAAATAAAATCCATCTGACACCTATTGAAATGGCCCTTTATTGAAAATATTTTTGGGAATTCTTGGATGTGTATGAAATTATCCACCAGGTCTACAAATTTTATTAATGCTGAAGCAAAATTTCAGGATCTATTTTTAGTTTAATATTTTTAACTTCACACATACACACTAAATTTTAGAGTCTGTGGCAAAACCCTAAATTTTTGATTCCGTGGCTAGAATTAATCTTTGACTATTGAGGTTAAATTAATGAAGGCATTTATTTATTTTGTACCCAGAGATAACAGGCTTATTTTAATCAAACTAATAAATAAAGCCAACATTGCTAAAATATGTTTTTAAAAGAGCACAGAGAGCTCAGTGAATTTTATGGAATAAGATATACATAAACAGAAGATTTAGTAGTGTATGTCAGTTTTAAAATCTTCATTTTTTTAATCTTAAAAAGTTAAATAAAAGTAGCCTATTCTCCCATCTTTCCTTCCTTCCTTCTTTCTCTCTCTTCTTCCCCTCCCTCCTATCACCACAGTTCCTTCTTTGTTTGTGCACCAACATTTCTGTAACACATTAATGAGGGACTGAAGATTATAAATGGCTTTATTTTCCACAAAGAGATAAAAAGTAGTAAAATAGTAGAAAATAGATACATATATAGGAGTTATAGTCAAATCACTTGCATCTATGAGTTTGTTATTATTCTCAAAGAAAGGGGCAATTCATTTGTTTTTTTTTTTTTGAGACACTGAGACCTTTTGGGCTTACTGTTGAAAATGTAAACTCTCATCAGCTTCCTTCTTACACACATGCAAATATATCTATAGAACTCAGACCACTTTCTACTTACAATCAAAATTTTTCAAAAGTGGAAGACATATTTTTTAAAGTTGAATGCATGTTACCACTAATTTTTGCAATTTGAGGATATTAACACATCATGCATCATAAAAATGATTAGTCATTAAAATGTAACAGTCATAAGTAAACATGGAGCATCAACTGCTATTAGAAAATCATATTTGATTAAATCAATTCTTACTCCCTCGCAAATGACAGTGTCAGCAAGTTTCACAGCCACAGTTCTAGAGTGCTCTTGACAGTAATAATGTTAAGATAGTACAGTAAACCTTTAAGTAAATCGCTGTTGACTGTTCTGTTTAAAGTTTCCTGAAGCACTAACTCAGGTGTGCCTAGTGACAATCGGAAAGGCAGGGACGTGAACTTGTGTAGTGTGAATGCCTAAGTTAAATATCAAATCATGAAAATATACCAACAGCAGAGATAATTTAAAATCTGCAAATCAACAAGGGAAATATTTTAGTACTTTGACATGATTTGCATTTCCTCCTAAGTATGTCAGTTTTAATAGAAATATCTAAATTATAGTTGAGGTTATTGAATAGTCAGAGATATCATAGCAGGAAATATTTTTATGTAAAATATTTAAATAAGGTAAGAAATGAAGATTGACACCCAAAAGACATTTTCAAAGTGCACAGAATATGTGGAATTAATCAGGAAAATTAAATGAAAATGTGTAGACTTACAACTTAATTTTAAGAAGTTGGCAGAGTATAATTAAAAGATGTTCACACATATTATACAATAGATTAGAATCTAACAATTCACATTCTAGGCTCCTAGAGATTCGTAGAATATATTTTGGTGTAAATGGATTCTTTATTCTATGTTGGCATGGAAAACCGATACAGAATCTAAATGTCCCATTACCCTGGATGATATTTAGTTAGTTTAATCTGGTTAATTAGCTTAATCTGGTTATAGTGAAAAGCTAGACACTTACCCTTGAATTCAAGGCCATTTTTCTTTTCTCAGGAAATCACTGTGGGTACAATAACAGGGAGATATTCCTGTAAGTAAATCAGATGCCCTTGTTTCATTTTCTGAAACATATTTCTATGTAACAAACTATCAATGAGCTACTGTGAAAAAAAAAGATAGGATAGGGATAATAGAGAGTATTATATAGAGAGCATAAATACTTAGAAAATACCATATAAGGCAGTGTTTTGAATGATAAATTATATACATCTTTCTATATGACCATATATTATATGTTATTGATTATAAATATTGATAGTGTATGTATATGTAAAGGTATTACTGATAGATCTATATGTTTCATCTGCCCCAACTCCTTAATTCTGTTCACTCTATGGCGTTTAACTTTTACACGTGAAAATAATAGAAGTAATGATTATCTGAACATGTATATTTCTGTATGTTTGGAAACAATAGGGAGTATTTTGAAATGTTCCAGGATATGGAATGCTATTAAAATTGTAGCCCCATTGCTACTGTGATTGTAGGTTATTTGGTTATGCTATAAAATAACAATTAGCTAAGATTTAACATAGAAGGTGATGATTATTCATTGATGAGCTGATTGAATTTGGTTTTAATTTCCTTTCCCTCTTGTAGCATGAAGAACTAAATAATCCTAGAATGATTTTCTAGTATATAATCTTTTCATTCATGGAAATAAGAAAAGATTTAGTATTGCAACTACATAGATGAGAGTAGATTTGCTTATTCACATTGAAATTTGTCTTCCCTAAATTTAAATAAGAGAAAAACTGAGATAGTCTATTTTGAAACAATATAAACTAAAATATTAACTATAAATATAATAAAATGGGTGCTTACCAACCCATCTCCTAATAAAAAATGCAAAACATACATACATACACATTCACACGTCAAGATTAGCATGTTTGACGTACTGAAATTCCATCTTTTAAAATGCCAGGGCTTTCTCATTACAATATTTTCCTTGCCTCCCAAACTTAAATATAAAGCTGCATTAACATCAGTATCTTGTTAAAGAAACAGAAAAAAAAAAGTAAGCATTTTTTTGACTTCCCTTTTCAGTCTCACATTCTGCATTTCATAACTAAAGTCAGGCACCTTCAAAAAGCTATGTAAGTAAATTAAAACCTCAGCTATTGCAAAATTCTGAAAGTATGGTCTTACACTTCAATTTGAAATTAATTATAAGTCTTTAGAATAAGTGACATGTCAAAGGGCTGTGCATCTATTTCTTCATATTTTAAAAGTATTTTTTAATCTGAAAAGTTTATTTTTCAAAGAGTTATTGACTTTACAAACCTAGGGAAATTGGCAAGCTGACACTTAGGATAACATTTTCATTTTACTCTATAGAATATCTAGTTACTTGGTTTCTACACCAAATTATTTTCAGAAAACCACTGGCAATATACCAAATGGCTTCTTTTACCCATTTGCAACTCAAAATTTGCCTTGGTGGTAAAGGAAACTGAACAAAGTCACAGAGGGGCAAAGGAAACTGAACAAAGTCACAGAGGGGGTCTGCCTTATTTCTTTAATGGAAAACTAATACTGTATTCAAGCAAGTATTTCTCATTCATGTGACATGCCCACACCTTCTTCCACGTGCTGGTTCTAAAGCAATGAGCAAGATAAACGAGAGTCTTGACATCATGAAACTCACAATCTCAAAACAGAATGATGTGTGTAAGCTTTATATTATAAAAATACTGAAAACACTGCAGCCTCAAAAAATAAAAAGGAGACCTTTGGTATTTAGGAATGTATAATATTGTTATTTCATTTTCAAGTATAAATTGCCAGAAGACATACAGCTCATTGTCTGATGTTGTTTTCAAATATGAGAATTCTAAAACAGCTAAAGGAAAAATTACTAAGAGTGTTATATTTGACCTCAACTTAATTCTTAGATACAGTGACTAATATCCTCTCAGTATTATTTGCTATTAAAGAAAGTTGAAGACATGCTGGTTGCTATCAACTTCTCCAAAATATCAGCAAACATCATATCCCACTTAATATATCAACACAAATCTCTTCTGGGAGGACATCACATTAAAAAAAAGTAAATTCTAGATTAACAGGTTCACTAATTACTTTTTATGAAATGAAAGTTGAAGTCAGATATGTAAGATACTGATTCATATGATTTTAAGGCAATTTGCTCATAAATGTCATACAGATAAATTGGGTTTGTAATTTCCATTTTATGATAAGGATTTGCTATTTAGAGATCTGGCTCCTTTTTCTTGGAAGTAAATAAAGTTTTGTGTGATAAGTTACATGAAATCTAAATGTGTGAGATGAAAATTTTCTATGAACACATGAATAGAACTTGAAACATTAGGTAGTTTGTGATTAATAGGTTATTTTATATGTGTGTTTGAATCAGGTTTTGAAGAACATAATAGATATTATATGAAAGAGAAGAAAAGGATATAGAGGTTGGTAAAATCCAAATGTATGATGATTTAGTTTCAGTAATCAAACACTAATCATAGATAGTTAGGAGTCAAGAAAAAAATAGAAAAATTAATTAATGAACAAGGTGGGGATCATTCAATGGGGGAAACCAGGAACAGAGGAAAGAATCTGGAAAAGACAAACCTAAAGAGGAAATAAAATACTTAAGAAAGAATGAGGAAAAGCACAAAATATGATGTAGTGGTGATGACAGGTAATATATAAGTTTTAAGGTTTTCTGTCATTTTTCTACACAACTACTTGTTTTTCCCATGTTCCCTCTCAGGGCACTAGAAAGCTTAGGCACCATTAATTTGCTGCTTTGAAGGATTTGATTCCTTTTTGCACTGATATTTCATGTAGATTTCTAGAAAAAAATGGTAGGATAATAACTTTATTGCTTTGAGAAAGAAAATACGACAATTAAACCTGTAGCCACCTGTTTTCCTGTTTTCTTCCTGACCTCTTTGGAAGTAAACCCATCATGAATCTCCTATATATCCAGCCCATATTTATACATTTTACCACATAATATGTGCATCAGAAAATAAAATGTAGTATATTGTTTTAAATGTAGATGTAATCACCATATTTATATATACACTTATACACAATACACATACATAGTATATATTATTCCATAAGTTGTTTGTACATGTTAATTCATGAACATGGTGGTACAGGTTGAATCGAATCCTCCAAAAAAGCTGTGTTGGAGTCCTGAAGCCCAGTGCCTCAGTTATATGGAAAGAGGGTCATGCAGGTGTGATTGGGTAAGCTGAGGTCATAGGGGAGTAGAGTGAGCCCTTAATCCTATGTGACTTGTCCTTAAAGAAGAGAGAGACACAGGGACACAGAGCTAGAGGGAAGGCAGTGCTGTAAAGACAGAGCCAGAGACTGGAGTCATGCTTCCGCAAGCCAAGGATGGCCAGGGATTGCCAGGGACAGCCAGCAGTTAGAAGACAAAGGAAGGAGTCTTCCCTATAGCCTTCCAAGGGATCTTGGCCCTGGCCACAGCTTGATTCCAGACTTCCAGCCTCTAGAAGTGTGAGAATAACACAGGCCACTCTAATGGCAGCCCTAGGAAAATAATGCACATAGGAAGCATACATTTTTTAACATTTTAAAGGTCTATTTCTTTTATAATTGTTATTTTTGGGGTCTATGTTTAAAACAAAAATCCTTCCTTACATCAACATCATAAAGTTATTCACCTATTTTTTTCAATGTATTTTCAATTTAGGTTTTTCATCCATCCGAGGTTATGTTTCTGTTGTTGATCTTGTATAGGTGATAGATTGTGGACTAATTTCTTATTTTATTTTATTTGGTATATAATTTTAAAAAGCACACACAGGTGTCCCTACTACCCTAATGATTTGCAGTTTTCTCTGTCATAAATGAAGACAGCAGCTAGAATAGGATCTGTCTGTGCTCTCTGTCCTATTCAATCATCCATTTGTTTATCCATGGAACCAGTATACATTATCTTAATTATCATAGCATTAAATACATGTCTATATCTGATGATGATGTTGGAAGCAACACCCACCCCATCCGCCCCTTTTTTTTTTTGCTTTTTTTGCTATTAGACTTCAATGTTTCACTGCAAAGAAAGATATTTGCTGTAAGTTTCAAGTAGAAATTCTAACTAGGTAAAGGAAAATCAATTATTTTTCTAGTTTCAGTTATTAGTAAGTATTAATGTTTTAAAATGCCTTTATTATTTCTATGTAATATATGTTTTTTCTCCATTGGAGTGGCAAAATAAATTAATACATTTTCTGATAGAGAACCTTCCTTGAATTCTGATGATAAACAGCATATGGTCATGATGAATATTTTATAACACTTCTAGATTTCATTTGCCAAGATTATCACTTGGGATTTTTGTGACTCTAATCATTGATCTATCTATGATTCTCATACTGTACTCATCATTGTGTTGTAACAATTTAATATCTCATAAAACGTGTTAGAAAATGTGCTCTGTTGGGCTTCTCTAAAACAGTTTTTTAATCTATGCCTTAAAGTTCTGGTAAAACTTACTGTTTCAGTTTGCTACGCAGCCAAAAGCAGATACCATAAAATGGGTTGGCTTTTAGTAATGGGAATTTATTAGTTTACAGGCTTAGAGTTTTGAGGCCATGAAAATTGTCCAAATCAAGGCATCATCAAGACGATGCTTTCTTCCTGAAGACAAGGGGCTGACAACCCTGGACTCCTCTGTCACCTGGTAAGGCACATGGTGGCATCTGCTAGTCTCTCCCTTCCCTTCCATGTTTCCTTGATTTCAGCTTCTTGTTCCCTGGCTTTCTCTCTCTTTGTCTCTTATAAAGGACTCCAGTAGGAGGATTAAGACCCACCCGGAATGAGATGGGTGACACCTTAAGTAGCCTTTAGGTGACACCTAAAGATCCTTCCTACAATGGGTCTTTGCCCACAGGAATGGATTAACTTTAACAACTTTTAGAACATACTTTTTGGAGGTACATACATCTTCAAACTACCATACTGAACTATAAAACCCTGCTATAAAATTGGTTCTTTTGTCATGAGAAGGAATAAGGAATTTAATTTTTGAATAAGGTTTTCAAGGGTAATTTCTCTACTCAAGTTTCTTTTATATTTCTCATGGAGTACTGCTAAATATTTTCCATAAAAATTCAATATCATCTAAATACACAAATTTAATGGATTAAAGTTTTTCATCCTCTTCACATACATTTTATAAATCAGTTATCACTTTAGTTACATTGTATTTTTTATATTAAAGTAATTTGTTGTTCATTTTGTTGATCAATTTTGGAAACTTGCCTTTGATTTTAAGAGAAATTTTGGAACACTTTTAATCATCATTATTATTTTTTTCTCCCTCTTTCAATTCTGTTTTATGAGGGGTAACTTTGGGACCCTTGTCACACCCAAGGAGTCCCAGTCCCAGTCCCCACTGCACACATTTGAATCCAAGGATCAAGAGGCCTGGCTGCAGCAGCAGCTCCACTTTGTGTGTCTGTGTCATTTCTGGTCAATGAGTATCATACTTGTACCACTGACCAGCCTTGTTTTAATGTCTGTGCTGGCTTTGATCTGTTATGTACCCCATAAAAGGCCATGCTCTTTTAATCCAATCTTGTGGAGGCAGACCTATTGTGGGTGGGACCTTTTGATTTGATTGTTTCTATGGAGATGTGACCCCACCCATTCAAGGTGGATCTTAATACTTTACTGGAGTCCTTTCAGAGACCCTGAGAGAGATGCTTAGACAGAAACATCCCGGGAGAAACAAGCAGAGAAGCTGAGAGAGACATTTTAGAGAGAGGCTAAGTTATGTAATCCAGAGTTTACCCCTGGGAGAAGCAAGGAAGGACCCACAGGAGCTGAGACAGAAGCCCAGAGACATTTTGGAGAAAGCCACTGAAACCAGAAGCTAAACCTGGGAGAGAAGATTCAGCAGAGCCAGCTATGTGACTTCCTGTGTGAGGAAACCCAGATGCCATTAGCCTTTCCTCAGAGAAGGTATGTACCTCTTGATGCCTTAATTTGGATATTTTCATGGCCTTAGAACTGTAAATTTGCAACCTAATAAATCCCCATTGAAAAAGCCAATCCATTTCTAGTGTATTTCATTCTGGCAGCTTTAGCAAACTGAAACAATTACTTTATAAAAAGAGGATTTGTCTTTTAATATTATATTTAGCGCAGAGGAAGGAAGATCAGTGCATAATCTTATAGTGCCATCTTGATAGGGATTATATTCTATGCCAGTAATAATTTTATATATGAAAATAAAAATGATTTCTATTATTAGAGTTTAGTATAATGTCTAAACCACCATTTTCTTACATATAGTTCATATTTTTATTCAGCCAGAATCCAGAAAGGATCATATATGTACCTAGACCACTAAACACTTTTCTTTGGAAACTGCCATTTATTGCACTTAAACAATGACTCATAATGCTATCTAAGTGACCCATAAAGTTCAGGCAAGTTTTAGAAGTGTCTAACATAATTTCAAAGAATAACTAAGAGAAAGTTGGTCCCTTTATAAGCAAACCACTATACTTTAAGAAAAAAATGTGGAGCCACTGTGATAAAAATGATTCATAAAAAGGCACCAGGGAACCACAAATACAAAATCATTCAATTTTGCCAATTCATGCAATTATAAATGTAAAACTGAGCCTGTGAGGGGTGTTTCATCTCATTCCTTAAGAAAAGTATACAAGGTCTTTAAAATAATATATGATTAAAATGGTCAGTATCAATCAAATGAAAATTTCATTTAAACATTTTACAAAATGTTTTCAAGTATATTTTGTCATTTGATTGATGTGAAATTTTGTGATAAAGTAGTATAGATGTATGTTTCTAAGACTATATATATTAACAGAGATGGGGTTAAAGAAGTAGTCAAATTTTTCACAATTACAGCTGTGTTTTTTCATTCAAAATATGCTATTCTATTTGTTCTAATACACACATAACACACACATATGAAGATTTAATTTAAAGGAAATCTATGCTAATATGATAATGGGCAAATATGAACACTATAAAATTTAAAATAATGTTTTTGATATGTCATCCTTAAATGTTAGATAGAAGAGAAAATTTTTTCCTTTCCATAAATCTCGTTCTTCAAAATCTATTTTGTATTGTTTTCTTTTTGCCTGAAATTAAAAATTTCATATTTTTGCTGCAAGCAAATATAGATAATAAATCATCAGGGAAAAAGAAATAGATTAAAATATAACTTAAAGATTCAAATTATGGATAATAAATCATACACCAGGAAAAAGAAATAGATCTAAAACATAACTTAAAGAATTCAAATTATGGTAAAGTACTCCAAATGGATGTCATTATTTAAGATTCGATAAACTGTAATAATAATTTTCATTTTAATTGTATTTTTGTGTGGTTTAGCTTTCAGAAGAAACCACAAAAGGAAGGAAATATATGTATCATTTCCTTATTGTTAAAAATCCTTCATTTAAAATAATGTCTTTTGATTATACTTCAAGTAATTTAAATATTACATTTAAACTACAGTAATTTTCTGAAAATAAAGTCGATTCCCTTGTGAAGTAGTGAGTTCTCTAATGCTGGAATGAATTAAGTGTAGGCTGGATGGGCAATGGTTATTTAAGGGATTATTACATAGAAAAGATGATCGGATAAGTGGTCTTAATGGTTTCTTTCAAGTCAAAATCTCTAAGATTCTTTGAAAATTTTCCTTATCTAGCAAATCTCAAAATGTTGATTTTCTTTACTCTCTTTTTTGAAATTACACATTCTATAATATTTTCCTAATTTAATTCAATACATATCTAATGTCTATTATATACTGTATAGTAATGTGTGAAACACTGGGCATAGAGTGATAAACAAATGGAAAAGATAGGATCCCTATCTTCATGGTGCTTATATCAGGTAGAAATTATAGATGTTAAACAAAATTTTGAGAATTACTGGATAAGGAAAATTTTCAAAGAATCTCAGAGATTTTGACTTGAAAGAAACCATACCTTCCTACAAGCAGAAAATCATATTTTGGAATCTGAACATGAATTAAAAGGAGGGGTGCTATGTGATGAACAGTGATGTTCTATGTGATCAGAGAATGCATCCCTAAGGAAGTGGCATCTAAGTTGCCCCTGAAGCAAGAGAAAGAAGAAGTCAGGCAAAGAATGGGGGAAGCCAAGCCATGGCCATAGAAGAGCAGCTGTGCTAAAGAACAGCCATGGACAAAAGTTTTGCAGGTATAAGCAAATAAATGACAACAACAAAACCCAAAATCTCAATACAGCTGAGGCAAAGAGAAGGAGAGAGGAGTGCATTGGAATCCATTTGGAAGGCTTACATCATCCCGTTTTATAGCTTATTTTAGGGAGTTCATGTATTTATTATAAGTTTAATGAGAAGCTATTGAAAAGTTTTCACCTGGAGAGTGACATAATATAAATTGTGCTTCTCGAAGACCACTCTGAAATGTAGAGTATGTACTGGAAGTGGAAATATGAGGTAAGAGCTATTGCAGGAATCTGAGGAAGAGATAATTGGTTGTCTAGACCAGAGAGTAGCAGAGAAATGAAGAGGAGTTTAACCTGGGAAGGAGATTTAATAGAATTTGCTGGTTTATGAATGAGTGGCAGTAGTGTCAAGAACTTACCAGTTTCTGAAAAAGACAAAGTAGCTGGTACCAGATTTACCCAACTACTATAAACAATTATAAATCTGGACAAAGAGGCATCAAAGCATGTTTGAAGGTACTGGAAAATGTCTTGATATTTAAAAGAAGGGAAGCCCAGGACGTGTCCATATTAACCCTGGCTTTCCCACTGGGGGGCTGGAGAGGCTCTTTCAAATTGTTGCACAGAGAAACAGAACCACACACAGAGCACTGGTTTCCCTGAGTGGAGAAAAGAGTTCAGAGTTTGTGTTGGGAAAGTGGCTGGAATATTGATGGCAAAATATCAGAGAACAGGAAACTGGTGAGAGGGGCTCCAGCCATCTGCACAATCTGCCCTGAGGCCCGTGATGATGCCAGCTCTAGGCATGTGGGTAAAACCCCAGGAGGCCTCATGGAGAACAGAAGGAGAGAAGCCAAGAGCAGCACTGTTTTCTGGGTCTCACAGTACTGGGGAAATGCTGTTGTCCCATGCTAGTCCAAGCAGAGAGAACCCTGGTGCACACTTTAGGCTTTCACTTGAGACACCAGAAACACTATTCCCTGTGAGTAAAAGCACAATTTAGATGTAAGAACTCTTCTTCAAGATGAGTGGAGAATTAAAACAGACCTCTGATAAAATGGCTTAAAACTAAGCATTAGTTTATCAAACTATTAACTGTTTGATCATGCAAAATTAAACATTCTTTAGAGGATTAGAACACCATCCAGATTTTCTGCACTCTCATCATCCACAATTTCCAGCATACAATACAAAAAATCCACATGAAAGAAATCATACATAAGTGACAGATAATCAAAAGATTAATCTGTCAGTGGAAGCAGGCCCAGAGAAAATCCAGTTTTTAGATAAGGATGTTAAATTAGGTGCGATCAATACATTATGGAAAATATAGGAAAACATGGACATGCCAAGTGAATAGATGGAATATTTCAACAGAAATTAGAATCTACAAAAAAGACAAATGAAAATTCCAGAACTGCAAAATAAAATATATAAAATTAAGAATCCTTAGGGTGAGTAAAACAGCCAAGAGGACATAGTAGAAGGTAGAATTATCATTTGGAAGTCAATAGAAGGTTAATGGAAAGATATAAAAACTGGAGCACAGAGAGGAAAATAACGGGGGGGGGGGTGGGGGGGTGGTATGGACAGAGGATAAGATACCTGATGGGCATGGCTAAAATGGTTTACTTTGGATCCCAGAAGGAGAAAAGGGTGAGGATGGGGCCAAACAATATGTTAAGGAATAATGGATACAAATTTTCTAAATCTAATAAAAGGAATCAGCCTAAACAGTTGAAGCAATGAGCAAAACCCATCCAGAATAAACACAAAGAAAATAAAACCAATGCACATCAGAGACAAACTGCTGAAACCAAATTAACGGGAAAAAATTAAAAAGCAGCCATAGGAAAAAAGATGCCTTTAAAGAAACCATGGAAAGAAATACTGATAACTTCTCCATAGAAACTATGGAAACTAGAAGACAGTGCCATGCTATCATTAGAAATTTGAAAGAAAAAAGAAAAACTGCTAACTGAGAATTCTACTTCTATCAAAATACCATCTAAAGTGAAGGTGAAATAAAGATGTTCTCAGACAAAGAGAAGCTGAAAGAATTGACCACTCTCAGACTTGCCCTACAAGAAATAGTAAAGGAAGTTATTTAGGGTAAATATAAATGATTCTAGGTAGAAGGGCAAAAGTGCATGAAAAAAATGACGAGTACTGAAAAGGATAAATATATGGATAGATATAAAAGTCAATGGCTATTGCTATAAATAGTAATAATTATAATTTATTGGTTCATAATATATATAGAAGTAATATATATATATATATATATATATATATATGTAATGCAAATATTAGGGATGGGGATAAACGTAAAGTGCAGCAAGTTTCTTGCATTATATAGAACATGGAAAAAGTAATAATTTAAAGTTGCATTTTAAGTTAGTTATGCATATGCAAATTCTAGGATAACAATAACAAAATGAGACCAAAAGTAAAACACAAAAAACTAATAGAGGAGATATACAGTGGGATTTTGAAAAGTAAATATTTAATATATTTAAAAGACAAGAAAAAAAAGAGGCATAAAGAAACAAATATTACAAAGGACAAAAGAAATCAAATATAACTTGGAAGACATAAATCTAAATGTATCAGTAACTGTGTTAAATGTAAAAGAACTAAACAACCCAATTAAAGATAAACATTTCACAGTAGATAACAGATGCAGACATAATTACACATGTTTATAAGAAGCATACTTTAAATAAAAAGGAAACTGGTAGATTTAAAGTAAAATATAAATATCAATCACTAAGCAAAGGCAGAAGGCTGTATTACTGTTGGTCAAAATAGACTTGGGAAAAGGAGTATATATAAAGCAGGTTATTTAAAAATGACAAAAGGAGAAATTCAATGAGAAGATAAATAATTCTAACATTGCATTCTCCTAAATATAAAGTCTCAAGATATAGAAATCAATATGTGAGAGAAATTGAAGAGACAGACCCACAATCATAGTTGGAGATTTAAACACAGATTTTTCAGTAATTGATTACACAAGCAGAAAAAATAATCAATAATATGAAGAAGATGTGAACATAATTCATGAAGAACCACACTGGGAACTACAGGAGAGACATTTCTTTCAAGATCAAATTGAACATTTATGAAAATGAACCCTAACCTGGGCTATAAGCAAGTTTCAACAAATGTCAAAGGATTCTAGTACATGCTGTCTGACCAGAGTGGAATTAAACTTTAACTCAGTAATGAAATGATTAGGAGGAAATATCCAACTAGCTGGAAAATAAGCAACACATTTAATGAACCATGGATCAAAGAACTCATAATTAATACTGGAAATTTGAGATGAACTATAATTAAAATAAAACACATCAAAGTTTTTTGGATGCAGCTAAAATAGTTTTTGAGAGAACTTATATATCCATTTATGTATTTTTCTTATATATATTAGAAAAGGAAAAGTTTTAATATCAATGATCTAAGCTTCTAATGCAAGAGGTTAGACAAAGAACAAACTACACACCCAAAAAGTTGAATTAAAGAGATAAGAAAAATAAGAGTTATATCAATGAAATAAAAATAGATACCAGACACTGTATTTCTCAACAACAACACTGGGAGCCAGAAGACAAGGTAATAACGCTTCAATATTATGAACAAAACTTCCCATACTAAGATTATAAACCTAGCTAAACCATCAACTAAGGGTGAGGGTAGACTAAATATATTTTGAGACATTTAAAATCTGAATGATTTTTCCAGCAACACTCTTTCTCAGGCTAAGCAACCAAGGAAGATTTCTGCCAAAATAAGAGATTCAAGTGTGAGACAAGAAGCCATGTGATAAAGGAAAGATTCCACACGAGAGTGGAGCAAGGAGGATTCAAAGTATGATACTGAATATAGTGTCTAGTATACACCAACTTTACAGCAGGAACGGAGGGCACCAGCGTGGATCGGAGCAAGTCAAAAGGCTCTGGGGGAGACTTGTCTCAAGAAATAAAGTTTATAGGAAAAGACAAGTGATTGAAGATGTGATTGAAGATTGTGTGGCGATGTCTACAACTGGTGGAGAATCTACATTAAAATGCAATAAGAACACAGAAAACCAAACATATGGAAAAAGAAAGAAGAGAAAAGTAAAATGAACAGGTAAGGAAAATAATAATTGTTGAGTACACGGCTCAAGTCTGAATTACATTGATAGTCATATTAATATAAACATTGGATTTTGAACTAGCTAAATTTGCAATGTAACTATATCGAGAGGATGTGGGATTCAGGGAGGAAAATATGCACTTATATATCTTGTGAATATGAAACAAAGAGTTAAAGCCTCATCTTTCATAATAGAAAACCAATAAACATCAGTTAAAACTATAGAAGAAAAGCCCAAAGGAGCAGCTAATAGGTGAAAGTGGATGCTTCTGATGTAGCAAATATAGGGGCCATTGGAGGTAGGAACCACTGATAACAACAAACCCTGTAGCGATAGTGTTTCCAAAGAATATGTTTATATGTAAATTTGATAAAAAAATTTTTTTAAGTTTTATATGCTTTGTATAGATAATGATTTTCAGAACATGATATTTTATAAATTTCTCTAATGATTCTAATAACTGAATGAAATAATGTAGGTTTTAATAGAAATGTAAATAAACAAAGGATTGTCTATTTACTAGCAAATCAGGAATTTTAAGGTATTTTTAAAACTAATGCTATATGGTATAACTTACAACGTCTGCTTATAGTGTTTTAATAGGCCATAGAATTCGAGGGCCTACAATAAAATGAAGAAATGGAAAATACATTTAAATTTGAATGACTCATAATTCAAACAGTAATTGTCCAATTAAATAAGTATTTACAGGGAATATACGGAAAAAATGGTATTGATATGCATAACCTCCATACAATATGTTTCTTTTCTTCAGAAAATAAGTATGATGGAGTTACCAGAAACAATACACTATTGGAATAATGTGATGACTGAAAATATTTTTCAAAATAAATATAATAAATCACATAATTCATTCAAGTGCTCAAATTTTAAAGAGAAGATGCTAGAAACAAAGCTTAGGAAAACAAAGACAGATATCTTTAAACCTGCAGATCACGATTAATCAGAATGTGTGCCTCCATCTCTCTCTCCCACTGGCCTTACCTGAGGCATCTAATGACAGGTCAGTCATAGAGTAATTGAACAGGGAAAATGTGTTTTGGTTTTATGTCTTGGAGATATTCTTGTTTAATATCAGTGAAAAATATTGTCAACAGGAAATAATTGAGGGAAAACCGATAACATGATGTCCAAAGTTATATTCCTCATCTTCAGTAATAATCACTGACCCAAAGACTTCAGTTTCTTAGACATATAACAATAAAAGAAGGAATCATGGATAAATCTCTTTCATGAATTCATTGATAAACTTAGGGATAATTATTTTATAATTATTATGAAGATTCTGAAAGATGCATGGACGTTGGTCAACTGGCTCGATGCATAACTGACAATAAGTAGTTGCTAGTACCTCCTTTATGAAATATATTTTCCCAGGATTCTCTGTGTCAACAAGATATTTGTCGAGTTTCATCTTGGTGTAGTTTACCCTTAATTTTTCAAAGGTATTGTGATTTAAGAGGAGCTTGTTATAATATTAATTATTAAGTATGTTCCAGAGACTATGCCAGTTCTTAAAGATATATCATTTCCAATCTACCTAACAGCCAATCAAATTCTTATATTTTTTTAAAAAAGAAGTAATTTGCCCAAGACCACAAAACCATAATTGCTAAAAATAAAATTCAACTGATATGTCTTTTATTGCAACCCGCCATATATATGAAGGTGAAATAAAGCAATTTAATGGGTCAAAATTATTTTTGAATAGTATATACTCAATATAGATGCATGTGTGTTTATATTTTCCTGTGCTTTCCTGTTACAAATGTGTTTTTATCTGTTTTTTTTTTTTTGTTTCAAATCTCTAGAATTACAATATTTCAGAAACCAATTTAGTTAATTTTAGTTGATTTAGTATTGGCATTGACTTGATTTTTGCTTCTTTCTCTAGTTTCTTAATTAAAATCTGTTTAAATAGATACCTTTACATGGAATATTTGAAGTTGTTATAAAAATAAATCCTGCTTTTCCTCAAATGTTTGTTTGCAGAAGGAAATAATTTAAATTTCTTTGCCTCACAGTTTACTTCTGTGTTTTCCATATGGTAGCCACTAGCCACATATGGCCATTTAGCACTTGTAATGTGGCTCTTATGAACTGACATTTGCTGCTTTAAGTGTAAAATATATACCCCCAAAATAAGAATTTAAAATACCTAATTTTCAGTCTTATTACATACTGACAATAATATTTTGGATATATTGGGCAAAATAAAATATATTATTTAAGTTAATTTCACCAGTGGTTTTTTTTATTTTTATTTTTTTTTATTTCTTGACTTGGCTACTTTTAAAATATGGCTACCAAACAATTTTAATTTCTGATTTAAGCTCATATCTGTGGTCACATTATATTTCTATTGTACAGTGCTGTTTGAAACTTTATTTTTCAATGCTGGAAACTGAAAAGAAGAGAGAATGGATGTTTTTCTCCTTTTCAGAAAACTCCTAATATTCTTCACTAATGTAAATCTGCTGATCTAATTTCTGCAGAAGATACAGGGAAAGTCCCAGGAAAAAGAGAATATTTTGCACATTGAAAAATTGCTCTGTATTTGTTTCTAATAAGTTATTACACTGTTTCATGGTCAATTGTTCTCTCTTGGCAAGGCACAGTGTTAAATTCCAAGTAACATATAATTGACTTGGAGAAACCATAACACAATTCTAGACCGTAAACCACTGAAAAATATATATGAGCAGTTCACTGTCTTTTCATAACATTTACACATTTAAGACTGTAAAATATTCAAAGGGTTGAACTTGGAGTATTCTAAGATAATATAGAAATTATGGTAAAGCATGTCACGAAGTCAAATAGAAAATCTTTAACACACGGGGTCTAAAGTCAATTATTTCTGCCATATACCCTGACGTGGTTCATAGTCCCTTTCTTCCCTTCCAAGAGTTCCTGTCAGCACAGGAGGAGAGAATTACTTTGGCCCAAAAGGGTAGGGACCAAAGGAGGAAAGTGGAAATCATTCATGTGGGGATATAAAAGCTGCCAACCCAGATGGTGCTTGGGCAGGGCAGGGGGGACGAGCCCCTTGCTGGTGGGTTCCTATGCCTTGGCCAGACCAAGCACAGTGCAGCACGTTTTCCAGTGCTGCTGAAAATTGGTAATGCTTTTAAGTGTTTAATAGGTATTTTAATAGGAAGGTGCAAGAGACCATTTCAAATAAGACTAACACGGCGCTACTAAATTGCTATAGATCCCACTGCTTTAAAATTAACAGCTGGAACAAATTTTATACTTATCCCCAATCCCTATGACGCATCTCTAAATTGCCAAGGTAACTGGCATTTTTATTATAAGTTAAGCTAGTCATGTTTTCTTTATTCCATTCTGATCCCATATTATGAAAGCTACAAAATTAAACAAAAATGTGTAATAAAGTAGGTAATCTGACCTCAATAAATATCCCCTCATATAAGGAAAACTAGGGAGAGAAAACAGTTAACAGGAAAAGAAAAACAGTAAGAGTGTTTCATCAAAGAAAAATGTAGCAGGAAAGGAAAGGAGACGTTACCGTAAGGAATCGGAATAAAGCAAGCATTTGAAGACAACTTAAACTTGGAAATGGCGTGTGTGTGCTCAATTCCGCTGGATGCTGCCTGTCAGATGCGATGAAACGGCCTCCGTGGCAGAGACCAGGCACTGGAAGGAGAGGGTATGTTCAGTTAACGACTAAAATGAAAAACAGGTCTTAATATTTTAAACCCTTCTATAAAAGATAAAAACTCTCACACTGGTTTAAAATAAAATCCTTTTCTGTTCTGCTCTGCAGAGGCACAGGAGCGAATCCGGGGAGGTGGAGGACGCCCCTGGGAGCGCAGCCCGGGGCCGCTGCTCGCCCTCCCGGCCTCTGTCCCCCGGAGGCTCCCGGAGGCTCCTTTCCTCTGCAGTGTCGATCGCTGTGGGCGCCGGCACCGCGCGGGCGCTGCTGAGGCTCCCAGTTCTGCCAGCATCTCGGGGGAGAAAACCACGGCTCTGCGCACATGCAGCTGGGAACAGATGAGGCCCCGTCTGCTGTGGCCATCGCTCGGCATGTGACTCCCTGAGCAGAGACTCGGTGGGGGCCGCTTTGCTGCTGGACCTCCTAGAAGGCCCTGCCGAGTCCTGCGGATCTGGGGAGATGCGGGGAGAATGGCACTGGCTGACTGCCCATCTCCAAGTCTCCGTGCTTGGGAGAAGACAACTTAAGTGCCCAGGGGCCTGGGAGCAGAAGGGCTTTCTCTCTCTCTCTCTGCACCCACAGACTCCTCCATCACCTGGTTTGCCACAGCTGGGACTCTTGAGGGGACACTAAACCCACAGCTGTTAGGACTTGAGTCAGTAGAAGGGACAATGGATGGACATGAAATGACGATTTCAGACTCAATTGATGGGACCTCTGCAGGCCAATGCCAATGCCAAGAACAAATAGAAAAAAACGGCCTGATTAAAATATCAAATATTCAAAGGCATCTGTAATGTGTGAAAGCAACAAGGGCTAGACGCCCAAAAACTTCAGACAGGAGAGACCATTCCATGTGAGATGATCACCGAGCATGTTTTATTTTTTGTTTCCCTGTGGAAGATAACAATTCTGATCAAGGCTTAGCTCAGGAGGAGACGGCTACTGGGGTGGGGGGACAAGCAATGCTTTTAGGGACCACAGGGCTGGGATGACGAACTCCAATTAAGGCCCCGTGTTCCTAAAATGACATTTGATGGATTCTGAGGTTGTTTTGGAGGCCACAGAGTTAAGTCAAAACTGAAAAGAAGAACACCTTTCCTACTAGTCTCACAGTACTTTTTTAAAAAGGCTACTTGGAAAGAAAGGCCTGAAGTAAAGCAAACAAGAGGTGACAATACCAGAGAAAATGGAGATTTAACACCCTGACTCTGTATTCATCCGCAGCCTCCTCTGAGGGCCCCAATGCCGGGTGCAGCTAGAAGCTGAGAATGGGAAAGGCTGCAGCCAGCAAACAGGGATACTGTCATCGGGAGGAAAGGGAAAACACAGAATAAAATAAAATAAAAGTAAATATTTACTTATCTTCAGAGAGGTCAAAAAGGAAATTGGTGGTATTAAAAAATATAGAACAAGAAAGAACTCCAGTTAAAATTAAAGGACAGAAATTTTATCTTACACAATATCAGTTTTATTAAATTACTGGTGATTTTCTGTAATAAACAGGTTAATTAACCACAAAAAAATAAAGACAAGGTATTTAGCAATGTTGGCCCAGGATGATAGCTGTGCCTAAATTGCACTCATGCCTGATTCATTTATCTGTAATGACTTTTCTTTTGGAATTAATTTATTGATGATAATAAAATTACTCTTAGGCAAAAATTAAAGATGGGTACACAGAATACTATACAAGTGAATAAAAATAGACAAAGGTTAAGTGAAAAAAAATGTGCAAAACGTAACAAATGATCATAGTATACCATTAGGTTATGTAGTAGACAATCTTAATATTCTCATAAAAATTTAACTTTGTTTAAGCAAAAAATTTGATATAACCTGTACCGGCATGATGAAATAGGAGAATGTTGGAGGTTGTGGTGGTGTAACAGCTAGATCTGCATCTATAGTTATGAGTTTTCAAGACATAATATAAAGTGAATAAATGAATACATAGCAGGAAAAGGATATGATTTAGAAACCTGAGAATAAACAAATATAAAAGTGTTTGCCTCTGGGGAGCAGGACTCTGATTAAAATGAAACATACTTTAAAATTTTATGGGGTCACCTATGTTACAGTTTATAGCTTCTGAGGTTTGTGCTTGCTTAGAAAGATCTTCCCCATTGCAAGATAACAAAAACATCTTATATTTTCTTATATTTCCACAGTTTACCATGGACTTTTAAAAAATGCTATCTCTTTTATCTACTTTTAATTTTGTATGATATGGTATTGATGTCTTCTTTCTTTGTCTGAAATGTATATCTAATTTCACAGATTTAATTATTTTTAATAAATTATTTATTTAGTGTAGATAGAGACCTCATGGACTGGCGCATTCTTGAAAATCAACGCAATTCCATCATGTTGTGGTCAGGAAAAAAGATATAAATTGTATTTGTATGATGTTCTAGACACCATTTTATAGGTGTCAAATATCACAAATCATGGCCAAATAGAATTTAACCAAATTAACAGATATTATACACTTCCTTTTCTGCTTTTGGTATTTTTTTTAATAATGTTTGAATTGTAAAAATGTGAAGGGAATTTCATGCAAGGGGAGTTAGGAATCCTTCTTAAATTAAAGGCTTAGTTACAGTTCACAGGGCACTACTATAAAAATTCCTCAAATTGATCTAGAGTGAGTAGAATAATAGAATCCTATCTAAATCATTGTTCCTTCACCTTCTCTCTAGACCTCTTCCAACCTTGGAGACTGGGGCATTTGCCAGGTGTCCTGAGTCCCCAAACCATCAGGCCACAGTTATTGAACCCCAAGCACAAGAAGGTGCACACTGTCTTTTAAAGCATTCATGTTCCTCAGTTCTGAAATTCCTGTCATTGAATCTTACTTCACAAGGCTTTTTTTTAATGTTCTGATCAATCTCTAGGGTAAGAAATACGAAGAACCAGCACATTTGGCAAGACGTTTGTTGGTTTTTTTTTCTCCCTGTATCCAAATATTTGTTCTATTGTCACTTTTGGTTATAGAACTTAGAGAAAGTATGAGCTTATAACACGAATCACTGCCTTATTGAAGAACCCTGAAGTTATTTTTAGTCCTACCCTTGAGGTGAAATAAGCATTGCCCTTCTTACATTTTTAGAAATTTTCTCATCTTTTGTTACCAATGCCTGTACAATATCTAGGGTTGAGGCATGTTTGTGTGAATTTTGTAGCCTCCAAAAAGCATTTTCTCCCTTTTCTATATAAAGAGTCAGATTTTGGGGACCCTAACCACATGACAGTATCTCAGGACTCAGCATTAAAGTACTAAGCTTTACACAACTTATATAACAGTTCTCACTAAAGCAGCCCCTTCTTAAATACCACATTTGAGAAGACATAATTTAGCCCAAAATGCATTTCCTATCTAAGGAAATGAAGTTAATTAAAGACTTATGTACAAGAACTGCATTCTTTTTCAACAGTAATATTCTCTTAACTACTATCCAATAATTCACAGGGAATAAATAATAGGGCTAAAAGCAAGCTAAAGTCTGCCTTTATATGCACCTGAAAGAATAATATGTCCAAGAGGATAGTAACTCGTTCTTTCAAAATATGTATATATATACACATATATACCATTTATAGATCTGTATACTATGGTCCTGCTTTTTATTCCAAGTCATAGTTTAATGTTAAAATGAAATATAGTCCTTTTTAATATTAAGCTCCTTTGCTTCTACTTAGTCATCTTTTGCAACAAAGAATTGCCCGGCATCTTTCTGTGAACAAAACTTTGTTGAATGATAATGGTCAAATTGTAGCAACTGTTAAAGGTAACAGAAGCTTAATCCCTTCTAATATCTCTTCATGGGAAATACACTCAAGCCTTTTCTTCATTGTTGCCATTCATCTTGAGATTCTCTTATTTTTCAATTATGGAAAAAGAACTGAAAATCATGGGCAATTTTAAATAGAAAAAAACACAATTACATTCAATGAATAAATAAATGATTAGTGAATCAATGGCCAAAAGAAAAACTTACTTTACTGATCTCTTTCTAACTTTTATTAATCCGTCTTTAATTTAGACCTCTTAGAGTAACCAAGAAACATATTGGCCTTCTTCAAAATGGAACAGTGAGCATACTCTAAAATATGGCCACAAGCTCTTATTTCAACAGGTATTTTTATTTCCATCATGCAGGTGAGAAACAGACTTCAAAAGATTAAATGATTTCCCTAAATGTCTTCAGCATATCTGACAGTTTCCAAAACACTCTATTCTATAATTCTGGCAGGTCAGCAAAGTGGACAGTCTTTTGCAACCCAACAAACATGCATATGATGTTCAAGCATAGCATGGAATTATCAGAAGCTGCTGTTTCCTACCTATAAAATGGAGATGAAGACTCCTACTTCAAAAAGCAGATATGATAGTGGCTGTCACATAGGGAAAACAATCCAGAAATGAAATATGTTGTTAATTTTATACTTGTGCTTCAGAAGTCCTTTCTTATACTACTAGGTTTTATTATGTGAGTTACACTTTAACATTTTTTTCCCTATGAATTGCTTCCTATTCCTTTAGGACCATTTTCTACTTCTATTTCTCTTCTAACATAAAATAATTTAGAATGATAGGATTGATAATTCTCTGTTTCTTTATCCAGGTCACCACTGTGTTTGCTGAGTAGCTTACTTAGGACAAATCTCTTTTCAACATGACTTCTGTTATAGGTGGGTGCCCGGCCCCAATAATTATGGTTCAGATTGTACTCAGGGGTATTTTCTCCTAATAGACTATTTTTGAATATGGGATATGATCTTCTCTCATGACTAGATCCTTAGAGGTCCAATGAAGAATATTATTACATTCAATATGGAAATTACTTTCATATTTAAACTTGAAGAGCCATTATTGGTAAAAATACAATGGTTCCCTTACAAAGTGCCCAACATTGTATGATTTCAATATTTTCTTACAAATATTATAAATCTTGTGGCTATTATGAAAAATGTATTCTGAAAACTTCTTTTGCTTTTCAAATGTTTTCCACGTTTTAGACACAAAGTTTCTTTTAAAAATGATATTTAAATTTTGTCTTCACTGTAACATTTATCTTGTTATCCAAAAAATAATAAAAACTAAGGCCATCAATTCGAGTATTAATTCAGTTTCTTTTACTAAGAGTTCTATCTAACAAAAATAATGTCACTATATTTGAGAAAACATGAAAGTAAATGGATATCAAGATTTTCTTATCAAAGATTTTTACCTTGACTTTATTATATTATGTGAAACAATTACTGGCTTTGTAAGTGCCTGAGTTCAATCTCCATGTTCTCATTTGTTTCTTTCTGTTCATCCAGAGATCTCTGGAGCTTGCGAATCTGACTGAGGGAATCATCAAGCTAAAATCAAAGTAGACAATGCTTGAGACAAAATGATTGAAATGAGGAATCCCCCTTAAAAACAAGCTCTGTTTTTTTTCCACAACACATTCTCAACAGTGGTTCATGCATCACTTTCTTTTGTATATATGCATGCATAAATGGAAACACTCATTTTCAATAACAAAATAAGCACATATATTGAACAATAAAATAAACATCTAGATGAAAACTAGAATAATTGACATATCTTTCCTATCTAAGCAGTCTTCCCACACTCTTGGCCCTGACTCTTCCATCAGAATAAGTCAGTATACTGGAATTTCTGTTTTATATTCTAATATCTTTGAAAATCTAAAGCTTTTATATATACAACATATACATGTAAATATATATATATATATATATATATATAGTTATATATTAAGTAAATATATGTGCATATATAAATATTCTTAAAATGTAATGTTTTCTTTTAGTTGTGTTTAAGTTTATAAAATGAGTATCATGCTCTGTGAAATCTTCTGGGATTTGCTTTCTTAAATTCAGTTACTAAGACTCATCTATCTTGTTGATTGTTGCTGTACCCTATTTGTTTTATCTACTTTATAATATAGAATTTCAGGAATATACCAAGATATAAACATCCACTATTAGTATTTTAATTGTTTCCAGCCTTTTGTAGCTCTGAATATTCTTGTATATGTCTCCTGGTGTATATGTGCAACATTTTCTTTTGATACATACCTAGGAGGAGAATAGCCAGATTGTACTTTTTTTAAAAAAAATTGGGATCAAGTTCCCATAACTAAAAATTGGCCATTTTAAAGTGAAAATTCAGTAGTATTTAGTTTGTCCAAAATGCCATGCAAGCGCTACCTCTACCTAGTTCCAAAATACTTTCAGCACCCTGAAAGTAAAGCCCCTGCCCATTAAGCAGCTGCTCCCATTCCCCCATCCACCAAGCCGCCCCTGGCAACCAGCAAGCTGGTTTCTATCTCTATGGATTTGTCTATTCTGGATACTTTTTATAATGGAATCATATAATAGGTCCTGTTTTGTGCCTGCCTTCTTTCACTTAGCATAATGTATTTGACATCAATGTTACAGCATGTATCTGCACTTCATTCTTTTTATTGCTGAAAAATATTCCATTGTATGGATATACCATAATTCGTTTAACCATTCAAACACTGATGGACACTTGGGTTGTTTCCATTTTTCGGCTATTGGGAATAGTGCTATTATAAGCATGTGTGTTACATGTACCTGTTTCAGGACCTATTTTCAACTTTCTTGGGTATATATACTTAGGAGTGGAATTCCAGGTCATATGGTAACTCTATATTTAGCTTTTTGAGGAATTGCCAAACTGTTTTCCATAGTGACTGAACCATTTTACATCCCCAACAGCAATGTACACTTGTTACTTTTTTTAAAATTTTAACTTAATGAAATTAAAATTTAATTATATCCTCATGGGTGTGAAGTGGATATCTCAATGGGTTTTGATTTGCATTTCCCTAAAGACGAATAATGTCAAGTATCTTTTCATGTGCTTGCACTCCATTTGTATATCTTCTTTGGATGAATGTCTATTCTATTTTGCATGTTTAAAAATTGCATTGTTGTGTTTGCTTCGACAGGACATATAACTAAAATTGGAATGATATGGAGAAAATTAGCATGGCCCCTGTGCAAGGATGACATGCAAATTCATGAAGTGTCCCATTTTTTGTGTGTGAACCTTAAGTTAAACCCTGGACTATAGTTAATAGTACAATGATAAAAATGTGCTATCATCAATTGTAACAAATGTTCCATGCCAATGAATGCTGTTGTTGGTGGAATTGTGTATGGGAATCCTGTATTTCATATGTGATTGTTCTATAAACAACTTCTCTAATAAAGAAAAAATATTTTAAAAATGCATTGCTTGTCTCTCTGTTATTGAGTTATAAAAGTTCTGTAAAGCCTCTAAATAGTAGACCCTTAAAAGATAGATGATTTGATAATATTTTCTCCCATAAGGTAGGCTGTCTTTTCATTTTCTGGATAATATCCTTTGACATGACAGTTTTTTTTTAATATTGATGAAATCCAATTTATCTATTTTTTTCCTTTGGTGGTCATGCTTTTGGTATCATAACAAAGAATCCCCTGCTAAAACTAAAGTTGATAAGATTTATCTGTTTTCTTCTAAAAATTATAAAGTTTTAGCTCTTATATTTAGATTTTTGATTGATTTTTGAGTAATTTTTTGTATATAGTGTGAATATAGTCCAACCTCATTCTGTTGCATGTGGATATCCAGTTTTCCCAGTGCCATTTGTTGAAGAGACTATTCTTTCCCCCGATGTATGGTCTTGATACTCTTGTTGAAAATCAATTGGTTATGGATGTATTGGTCTCAACTCTATTCTATTCATCTGTCTGTCTATCTGTCAGTCAGTACCAAATCTTAGCTTTGTAGTAAGATTTGAAATTGGGAAGAATGGATGATTTGACTTTTATCTTCTTTTTCAAAATTGCTTTTGCTCTAAGGGCACCTTGCAATTCCATGTAAATTTGAAGAATGGCTTTTCCATTTCTGCAAAAAGGCTGTTGGAATTTTGATGGCTATTACCCTGAATCCATAGATTGCTTTAAGTAGAATTACCATCTTGACTCTATTAAACCTTCTGATTCATGATCATGGATGTCTTTTCATTTATTTACATCTTCTTTAATTTCTTTCAACAACAATTTATAAGTCCAGTGTACACATCTTTTATCTCCTTGGTTAAATGCATGCCTAAGTGTTTTATTCTTTTATATGCTATTGCAACTATAATTATATTCTTAATTTCCTTTTAGGGTTGCTTATTGCCAGTGTGTTGATCTTGTACCCTGGAAATTTGCTGAATTTGTTTATCAGCTCTAGTGGATTCTTTGGCATTTTGTATGTGCAGGGTTGTATCATTTGAGGATAGTTCCTTTCCAACTCAAATGTCTTTTTATTTTCTTGTCTAACTGCCCTGGCTAGAACTCCCAGTACAATATTAAATAGCAGTAGTGAAAGATTTAGGGTCTTAAACCTGGTCTTAGGGAGAAAGATTTATGTTGTTCACCACTGAATATGATGTCAGCTGTGGGTTTTTCATAAATACCCTCTGTCATGTTGATGATTACCTTCTATTTCTAGTTTTCTGAGTATTTTTATCATGAAAGTGTTGGGTTTTGTCAAATACTTTTTATGCATTATGTAAGACTATAATATGTGGTTTTTTTCCTTTTATTCAATTAATGCAGTGTGTTACTATACACCAATTGATTTTCTTATATTAAACCACCCTTGCATTCCTGGGATAAATTGCACATCGTCATGATGTCTAATACTTAGCATGTTGTTAGTTTTTATTGGTTAGTATCTTGTTGAGAACTCTTGAATCTATATTCATAAGGGATATTAGTTTGTAGTTTTCTTTTCCTGTGATATCTTTGTATGGCTTTGATATCATCAGAGTAATGCTGATCTCAGAATTAGTTAGGACTTCTTTCCTCCTGTTCTATTTTTTAGGAAAGTTTGAGAAGAATTGGTGTTAATTCTTTAAACGTGTGGTAGAAATCAACAGTGAAGCCAGCTGGTTGTGGACTTTTCTTATTTTAATTATTACAGGTCTGTTCGGAATTTTTATTTCTTCTTGAGCCAGTTTTGGTAGTTGGGTGTTTTTAAGAATTTGTCCATTTCATCTAGGTTACCTAACTTGTTGGCATAAAATGTTTCATAGTAATCTCTTACATTCCGTTTTAGTTCTATAAGATCAGTAGTAATGTCCCGTTTTCATTTCTGATTTTAGTAATTTGAGTCGTCTCTCTTTTTCTCAGTTTAGCTAAAGATTTGTATAATTTTGTTGATGCTTTCAGAGAATCAACTTTTTCATTTTTTCTCTCTACTGTATTTTTCTATTCTTTATTTCATTTCTCTCTATGATCTTTATTAATTTCTTCCTTCTGCTAGCTTTGGATTTAGTTTGCTCTTCTTTTTCTAGTCCCTTATAGTATAAGTTAGGTTACAGATTTGAGATCTTTCTTCTTTTTTAATGTAGGTGTAAGTGTAGTTGTAAATTTCTCTCTGAGCACTGCATCCCATGGTTTTGATATGTTGTGTTATTTGCATTTGTTTCAAAGTATTTTCTAATTTTCATTGTGAATTCTTCTTTGACCCATTGGTTACTTATAAGTATGTTGTTTAATTTTAACATATTTGTGAATTTTTAAATTTTCCTTCTGTCACTGATTTCTAGTTTCATTCCATCGTGGTCAGAGAAGATACTTTATATGATTTTGATATTTTAAAATTATTGAGATTTTTTTGTGGCCTTGCATATGGTCTAACCTGGAGAATATTTTATGTGCACTTGAGAAGAATGTATATCATGTGTTTGTTGAGTGGAGTGTTTTTGTATGTTTGTAACTTGGTTCATAGTGTCATGAACTACTTAGGTATAGTGTCATTCACATTCTCTATTTTCTTACTGATCTTCTGTCTAGAAGTTCTATCCATTATTGATAGTGGAGAATTCAAATCTCAAGATAGTATTGTAGAACTTTCTATTGTACCCTTCCATTCTTTGAAGTTTTGCCTCATTTCTTTCACGAGTCTGTTGTTGGGTGATTACATGTTTATAATTTGTATACCTTTTATGGATTGACCCTTTTCTCAATATGCAATGTTCTTTTTTGTCTCTTGTAACAATTTTTGACATCAAGTCTATTTTGTCTATACATTAGTATAGCCACTCTAGTTTTGTTTTTTGTTCAGTTAATATTTGCATGGACTATATTTTTCCATCCTTCCACTTTCAACCTATTTGCACCTTTGGGTTTAAAGTGAGCCTGCCTTATTTCAGCTTCAATTTGACAAAATAATTCCCATGTGGCTCCAAAAACTGTTTTAGCAGTGTACAGTCTCAGAAACAATTGCAAAAGATTCTGTTTAAACACAGCTTTGCCAACCCTTGATATTTTGAGATTTTTTTTTTATATTTTTGCCAATCCCTTATAAATAATTACATTCAATACATCTTCATAGACTTATTGGCCTAATGTTTTTCTTATTTGGTTTCTAGTCTTTTGTCCTTTACTTTTTATCTGTACATGTCCTTGTTATAATCTTGGTAATAATCCTTTGTCAGTTGTAAGTTTTGCAAGTATCTTTACCAAGTATACACCATGTTTATAATTTATATTGCTATTTAAGACATCTTCAATGAATAACAGTAATTTGATTAATATGATAAAAACTGTTTTTTTAGAGTTGGGACTTATTCAATATATTTTTAAATACTTTCATATTCCAAGATCAGAAAAATAGTAACCTCTATTCTCAACTAAAACTTTTAAAATTTTGTTTTGTCTTTAAGTTTTCAATACGACTGGAGTCAATTTCTATATGTAATGTAAGGAAGGAATCAAATTTTATTTTTTCCATATAGAAATACATTTTAATAGGTACATAATTAAATTCAGTGTGTTCTAGTGATCTGATGTAGCAAATCTATCATGTAAAAATTTTATATATTCTACATACAGAGTTTATTTTATAAAGTCTAATTCTAGGCCCAATTTTCTATTTTTTTGGTCCTGCACACATTCTGAATTACCAGAAGGAATGGAGTTGCAGCAGAGAGACACTTTGAAGACAGCTGTTGAAAGCTGATGCTGACATTTTGGAAAATGCCATTTTGAAAGGTGTGCCAGTTTGAATGTATGATGTCCCCCAGAAAAAGCCATATTCTTTGATGCAACCTTGTGGGGCAGACATAATAGTGGGGATTAAGTTGGAATGTTTGGATTAGGTTTTTTGCATGGAGATGCGCCCCACCCAACTGTAGATGATAACTGATGGGATATTTCCTTGGAGGCGTGGCCCCACCCATTCAGGGTGGGCCTTGATCAGTGGAGCCATATAAACGTGCTGACTAAAAGAGATGGAAGGGAGTGCAGCTGGGAGTGATGTTTTGAAGAGGAGCAAGCTTGCTAGAGAGGAATGTCCTGGGAGAAAGCCGTTTTGAGGCCGGAGCTTTGGAGCAGACGCCGGCTGCCTTCCTAGCTAACAGAGGTTTACCGGACGCCACTGGCCATCCTCCGGTGAAGGTACCCGATTGCTGAGGTGTTACCTTGGACGTTTTGTGGCCTTAAGACTGTAACTGTGTAGTCAAATAAACCCCCGTTTTATAAAAGCCTATCCATCTCTGGTGTTTTGCATTCTGCAGCATTAGCAAACTAGGACAAAAGGCAACCTGGGAGCAAGCAGATGCCAGCCACATGCCTTCCCAGCTAACAGAGGTTTTCCAGATGCCAGTGGCCTTTCTCCAGTGAAGTTACCCTTTGTTGATGCCTTACCTTAGACACTTTACGGCCTTAAGACTATACTTTTTAACCAAATAAATCCCCTTTATAAAAGACAATTCATTTCTGGTGTTTTGAAAACAGCAGCATTAGCAAACCGGGACACCAGCCTTCATAATAAATCCTGATATACATAGAACAAGCCCCCCTCCCGAATCAGTCTCCTCAGAAGTATCCTACCTATTCTTGATTCTCCATAAATTTTGTCATTCATGTACAGAAATTCAATTATCATATAATTGGAACTTATATCTTGTTAAAATTTACATCTTACTAAACACTCCTTATATTCATATTAGTTGCTAATTTCCTTGGTTGTCTAAAAATAAGGCAATAATTTGGAAATAAGCTCTACTTAATCTTGTAATATGAGTTTAAACTTTGAAACTGAACAATTATTGTTCAACATAACAGTTTATCCACAGAAAATAAGACTCCTTATCTATGAAATGTCTGTAATACTAGCTTATTTTACAGGCTTGTAGTGAAGATGGAGTAATACACCACCAATACCGTGCATTGTATGGTATTTAGCAAGCATCCAAAGGTCCTTCTTGTTTTACTAGAAGGACAATTATGACTGGAGTCAAGGGTTCTTCTGTGTACCGTGATTTAAGTGGCACTTGGTCACACAGTGATGGCAGCATCATGACAAGGAATGCTGGTGCAGTCAAAGAAGCACATGGCATTGAAAATGTCGTTCCTTAAAGGACAGAATACTCATCGAGGCAAAAGTAGGAAGAGCACATTTAATTTAATCTAAGGCAATGAGAGGAATGAGCAAAATGCTAGAATGAAAAGTCAGAAGTTTTCCACAAGTGCAGCAGACATGAGGATCTGCTCATCTCAAAATGATACTCTTTGATAAATTAACAAATTGAATTATATGCACACCTTGTCAGTTTGGTTAGCATGAGTCTTTGCAAGGTACAGAATCAAGATTCTGGGAACCCAAACTCAAACTCTGGACTCTGAAACATTCTGAATAAGCTGAGGTCTTATCCTTGAACTGTACTTCTCAGGAAAAAAATCAGTCTCTTTCTTAGGCATTATTCATTTCTGGCACCACTATTCTGCTAATCAAATGTTTTCACAATCTTATGGAAATTTCCATGCACGTGCAGCCTCCAGACAAGAACCTTGCCTATCTCTTCAAGCAGATTGTTGGTATGGCACTATAAGTAAAAATAGTGCCATTAATGCCAGTAGGCCAAGGATAAAATAGTAATCTTAGCATTTAATAAATATGAGGATGACCTAATATTCCTTATTATGTACAAAGTTAAACCACTGGTAAAGATTGAAAGTAGGTCTCAATTCCCTGATCCCTAGGTCAGTGATGTTCAAGTGAAAGTACTTTAAACATCAGAATTACATAGAGTTAAGTTATCATTATTTTTCCGGGGGAAAAAAACATCCATTTTTCTTCTGCATCTTCATGGAGAATTACCATTCTGTAAACTCTTTTCATAATTATTTGTGTGATTTGAATGAACATTTCTTAAAAGGTATCATGATCAACACCCAAATATTATTTGGTCTAATTTCAGAATTGTAAACTTTCAGACATTGTTAGTAATATCTACATTTTATTGATATCCATATTTCTTAAGTTGATATACACCTAAATAGAATAACACAACACACACACACACATATACACATCCCACAACATATATAACCTAAATTTACTGCCTTACATATAAGTTCTCTCTATCAAACCTTAAGCTTTTTAGATTTCACTTGTCTTAGTTTCTCTTTATCAGATAAATATTGAAATAGAAAAACTGCCTGTGTCTTCTCCATTTCTAAATTAATATAAAATACATTTGTTAATGTATTATGCTCATGTCTTATTTTAATTATTATATTTTTCATACTATTCAAATCAATAGACAAATAGCGTTTGTTTTCTATTTCATTAATTTTATAATAGTACTTTTTAGAGTACAATTTGTACTACATATTACTTAAAAAGTTCCAGTAGGCCAAGTATACAAACTATTTTCTGCCTCTTTAGATACAGCTTTGCATATTTTCATTATTTAGGGAGGAAGCAGAATGCTAAACATCCTTTCCTCATTAAAGATTAATTTCAGAAAGATTTTAATGCTGTTAAATAAGATCAAAATAAAAATTAGAAGAATTATGTAATTAACAATAATGTTTGACTAATATCATTTTCCTGGTAGTACAGGCAAAGAATAAAAAAAGTACCTATTTAGAAATATGCATTGTTGATTGCAGATTAAGCAACAGATCCTAGGCCTCCAAGTGCTACTGTTTCTTTGAATTATATAAGTAAACAGTCATGAAATTATATGAGCAGCAGTTTCTTCATTTTAAAAAGAGAAAAATAATGTTAAACTATCTCACAGAGCTGTGGTAAATAACCATCAAAATCTTAATAAGTCACTTTATAAATGTCAAAACACAGAAATGATGGTCTTCAGCATAGTTGTCTTCAATCAGTCTTTCTTAGAATTACTCAATTGAAATATTTCATCTTGCCCCCTCCAGAGGGAAAACACTTATTAATGTTGGTGAATGTCTAGAATTTCCTAGGAGAGATATTACAAGTATCCACCATTTTAGAGGATAACAAATATTGAGAGTTTACTGTTCACTAGCTTTTAAATGCTTTCAGGGTATTTACTCATTTAATCCACATTAAGTCCTATGATTAAGAACCAACATTATTGTGGTAAAATGAGGATATTGAGGTGACTGGAAGAGAAGATAACTTGCCTTTTGATACAAATTTTTTCAGAGATAGATCCAGGATTTGAACTTTGATTCACAAACTCAAGCTCTTAACCATTAGCCTATATCCGGCAAGATGTTTCTCCTTATGACAGATGAACAGGTTTCCACCGAATTATACAAATAGGTTTTCCCATTGAATTATTCTTTTCAATGTTATATTTGATAGAGACCTTTAAATTGTTTTTCAAAAGTGATCCACATACTAAATGTAACTGTCTGGGGGTGTTTGTTAAAAATCCAAATTCATTAGCTCCTTACCAGACATTCTGAATCAAAATTTCACAAGAAAGTCTCAGGCAACTACATTTTCAACAAGCCCTTCAGATGATGCTATATGTGCAAAAGTTGAAAACAACAGGCATGTATCATAGAATTTGTAAGAAAACTCCTTAAGGCTTATGTAAGGACAGTAACTACATTCCAGGTAATTGTCATGAGTTGGCACAGGATCCAGGTTATTTTCATGCTCTGCTTTTCAAACAATCTCTTTCAAACACATATTTTCATAAAAGTCACTTGGAGCATGTCTTTAAAAAAAATAAACTTCTGGGCTCACCTCTCCTCTTAAGAATGATTTATTAGGTTTGTGGCACAGACCCCAGGAGAGTGGGGGGGGGGGGTGCATTATGAAATACTTCTTAAATAAATACAGAATTTTAAACATGGCAATAAGATAATCTGTTTTTAAGGACACCATGAGTTTTGTAAACATTTTAGGAGACTGATGTTGAGTCTCTGGTTAGAGATTTAGAGACAGTGGTAGCTTTAAATATGGCAGTGGCCAGGTAGACGATCAAGTCTGAGATGTTATTAAATATTCTCCAACTGTACCTTGATAATTAGTGGCAGATTTGGGTTATCAAATCAAGGCTGCTTTGGCCTTTAGAAATCTAGAATTACCCTTTTAATTTTGTTACCTTCAAAGTTGTTCGTTCGCCCCTATTGTTTGGAGTAAATTCACTCCTGTATTTGAAATCTATGTATTTAATATCAGGTTTAAATATTTATTATAATAGAATTTTACAATTTTCTTATGTGGCAAGTCTTTGAAAAAACCTCCCACTCTTAATCAAAAGACAACTGATCAGCATTTTCTGGAATAACTTCCAAAGAGAAAATCAAACAGTGTGCTGAAATAGGGAGTGGCAGTGGCTGGTTTGGGAAGGGCTGGATTCAGTAAGGATATTTAAACTGAGAGCCGAACAACCAGATTACAGCCATGCAAGGACCTGGGCAACACAGAAAGGAATTGGCATTTTTGTTCTAAGTCAAACAGAAGACATTGGAGGTTTTTAAGGATTAAACAATCACTCTGCCTACAGGATGGAGAATGGATTATAGGAGTTCAATATTGGAAGCAAGAAGAACAATAAATGTTTATAGACCTCTGTAGAAGTCTAGGAAAAGATGATAGAGCAGTATTCTAAGCTGTTAGAAGTGGGTAAATAATGAAGCAGAAAAGTGTGTGTGGGTGTATGTAAGCATGCATGTGTCTTCTTAAAGGACTGAAGGGAGGGTGGGGAGAGGGGAGGGTGGAATTAATCAAGGATAACTCCTGAATGGTGGATGTTATTACAATTTACCAAAATTGGGAACACTTAAGGATGGGCAATGAAATTTCTACCTGTTTGTATACGTTTCTGATGACCATCGGCCATTCAAAAGTCACATAATTTGGAGTTTAATAAAGTCGTCAGGATATAAACTCAGCAGTCTGTGACAAAATATTGGCATTTGGTATTTAAAGACATGTACTGGAATGGAATCACAGAGAGAGCATAGAAGGAGCAGAGGGACTGGAGCCAATCTTTAGGAAGCAAGCAGAGGAAGGGAAGCTACAGGAGTTGGGAAATAGCAATAACAAATGTAGAAAGAAAATCAAGAGAGTGTGGGGTCAGGGAAGCCAAGTGTAGGGAGTGTTTCAAGAAAGATCCAGTGGTCAGCCAACTTAAAAATTAGTCACAAGTCACATAAAATTAAGACAATTATATTTGTCAACATGTAAGGGAGAAAACTGCTTTAAGTGGAATGAGGAAAATCAAATCCTGGTAAGAGTGTTTTGGAGAAAAGGGACCACCTCCAGAGTCCTATATTCCTTATTTATTGCTCTGAACTAGTCTAAAAATAGCACTGCCTTCTGGGTGGGGATGGGGAGCTGGGGTGGAGGGGTTTTGGGGGGTGGGGGAAATGGGACACAATCTAATCTTACTGAAGAATGTTGAAATATGTGACTAAGGATGTAATTAATCATATGTGCTAGATACATTGTGAAGGGCAAACATAAAAGGCACTGGTAATTATCAAGAATAAACATTAGAGTAAAAAGATGATTATCTTAGAGTAAAATTCTTAGATAAACTAAGAATTAGGAAAATACAGGGCATGAGAGTAAGCTCAGTGTAACTCACTGATGCAAATTTCACATCTGCTAACTATGTACTTAAAGTGGGATGATGTATAACCAGAGCAGCTTTAATTCTGTATAAACAGAGCAAAAAATCCACCAAGCTTTATAGCCACTTGTTGGCTACCTGCATGCATTGAGGGCACTTGTTTTGCTCAAAAATAATACCAGCTAATTCTATATTTATGAGATGGCATGTTCCTTTGGGTCTTGAATTGTCTTTCCCAGCATGTCAGCATGCTTTGCACCCCTCCTGCATGGCAACAACGAAGGCCTTTCTTTTCCCATGTCTTTTGAAGTCTTGCTTCCAGCTCTTCCCCCCAGTAGGCTTTCAAATCTCTCCTACCTCACTCAGGTTTGGAAATTTGATTTGAAAACCTAGAAAGTCCACTTTGCTTATTATTTAACTTAACCTCTTAGTGGCAGATTTTTAAAAAAGAGTTTAATAACTTAACAGTATTGAACACCATGAAGTCTAATTTCCTCATGTTCAAGAAGGTAAAAAATCAGGCATTTTTGATGTAAAGATAACGGTAAACTTTTTGACACATTTTTAGTCCCACTGATCAAACACAGTCTTGACACAGAGTGCCGAAAGCAGTAGCAAGGATTAGAGGTAGTGGATGCACACAAGCAAAATAATCAACTGAGTCAGGAAATTCAATAAAATTTCCACAGCATATTTTATGAGAAATCCTGATAATTCTGTTTTTTGATATAAGATCAAAACCTAAGTGATGACTCAAATGTAACCCTGAGGAACCCACCATGTGAGAAAAATTTGCATCTAATATGAATTAATATAGAAGTTTTTAGATGTGCCACAATTATTTAAAATTAGAAATACAGGAAATAACATCTATATCTATATTCCTCTGATATAACAGGAAGAATGACATGGACAATACCATCAGATAAGCACAACAAAATGAATAATACTAACATATTAATGTTTAACATTTCAGCATAGTTTTCAGTTTAAAATAAACTTCAGTATACATATACTACTCCCCGTTTATTTAATACAGAAGTCTGTGTTGTGGTCAGTTTAACTAGAATACTAGAGTCTGTAGGCCTTCCCTGATAAAATGACAGGTCCATGATTTAACTAATAGAATAAATGAAGAAAAGAGAATGAATTTAGATCTAAACAACATGATTTGTTTGCAAAAGTAAAGTGAGGCCAATTCCAGATTAGAAGGAAACATTTCAGACAATTTTAAGAGCAGAAAACCAAAAAAACTTTATATAACATCACCTAATATACAGCCATTAATATTATTTTCTATATTGATTATTCAATGCTATATTTTCATCTACTAATGCTGTAGAAAGTAAATTTCTAATTTTTTTCCTATTTGTTCTAGTTTGCTAAAGCTGCCATTATGCAAAATACCAGAAATGGATTGGCTTTTATAAAGGGGATTTATTAGGTTACAAATTTGCAGTTCTAGGGCTATGAAAATGCCCAAACTAAGGCATCAAAAAGAGGATACCTTCACTGAAGGAAGGCCAATAGCATCTGGAACACCTCTGCCAGCTGGGAAGGCACGTGGCTGGCATCTGCTGGTCCTTTGCTCCAGGTTGCATTTCAAAATGGCTTTCTCCCAAGTGTCTCTGGGCTTCCATCTCTCTTAGCTTCTCTCTCTCAGCTCCCATGCATCCTTGCCTGTTTCCCAGGGCATTTCTCTCTAAACATCTGGGGATCCTCTCTTGACTTCTCTGAGGCAAACTCTGGGCTTTATCTCTTAGTTTAGCATCTCCAAATGCCTTTCTGTCTACATCTCCAAGCGTCTCCAAGCATCTGGGTCTGTGTGGGCTCTCAGCTCTCTTAAAGCCTCCAGTGATCTAATTAAGACCCCCCCGATGGGTGGGGTCACATCTCCATGAAAATAATGTAATCAAAAGGTCTCACCCACAGTTGGGTGGGTCACATCTCCATGGAAAAAACTTAGTCAAAAGGTCCATCCACAATAAATCTGAATCCAAAAGACTGGATTAAAAGAACATGGTCTTTTCTGGGGTACATAATAGTTTCAAACTGGCACACTATTCTTAACCAAACTACTTTAAAATGCAGAATGGTAATATTATATGTCAAAAAATACCTTTATTATATTGCATTACTAAATTTCAGGCAAATAAAATGGAAAAGTAAACATAAACTTGTGGACTTTATAACCACATGAGACTTTAGAGCCCATCAAAACACCGAAGAGAATATGAGAAAGGTGAAGAATTGACCAAATGAACACATGCAATTAATAAGACTACAATCACCTTATAAAATATCAACAAGTCAGCAACAATTCAATACTATCTAATGCTACCAAGAGTGATGGAAATAATCAGATGCAGAAAAGTTAAAATAAACGATGTCCACTGTGAGAGCAAAACAACCAAAACAATGTGTCCATGTCCCAAATTGGAGAAATAATTATGAGAAATTATAGTACTGTTCTGTGTTAGAATAATATGTTGGGCCCAAAAAAGAATTATAGAAAAAAGATGTCATTATTTAATAAGCTGACAAAAAAAATATGCTCAAAAAGTGCAGAGTAGGATCTCAATATTGTAAAAAATATATTCACATAGCTCTCCTAGGCGTTAGTTTTTCTATCTTCCATCGGATATGACAGAACTAATTACTAGAGAATAACAGGCTTTGCATGACAGAGATACACATATGGTTGCATCTTGAGCACTGGAACTCCACAGCTGGTTTGTCTGTCCTTTATTTACCAGAGCTATCAGTGACACAAGTGATGAGAATATGTAAGAGGGCCTTGCTAATGATAAAGCCAATAATGAGAGGGAAAGAGTAACTTTATTTAATAAAAAAAATTAGCATAATCAAATCTCACAGACATTCAGGGATAGTTGAGATTTATGGCTAGTCATTTATGAAATAATTGGAGAAACAATTACTCTTATTTTTTCTTGAAACAAATTATATATAATGTTACAATGCATGTATGCTTAGGAGTACCAGGAGTGTGTTGTGGCAGAATGTGTGTGTGTGTGTTAAGTATATATTAAGAAAGTACATATTATGAGTGTGGTAGATTGAATTATGTGTCCCAACAAAGGCATGTTCTTGATCTTAATCTGCATTCCTGAATCAGGGTAGACCTTAATCCAGATTACTGATGCTGTATAAAAGCCCAGAGTCAGAGAAAGTCACAGAAATCAGGAGCCTGAAGCCAGTGGAAACCTGAAGAGCAGACATAGGAGAGTGTGAGATCACCAAATGACTGGAAGGAGAAATGCAAGCCAATGAACCCCACGTACTGCAGCACATCAGCAACAGAACGTTAGACTCCAGAGAAAACAAGCTTGCCAATACCTTGCTAGACTTCTGTTCTTCCAAACTGTGTGCCAATAAATTCCAGTTGTTAAGCCAACCCATTGTGAAGTATTTGTCATAGCAGCATGGCAAACTAAGACAACTAAGACAGTGAACATGTAAATAAACGTACGCACAAAACGCACCTGTGTATGGGTGGCTATCAACTGTGTAACTGAGTAGACAAGGTTCAAAGTAAATATGATAAAAGGTTAGTGGACATAATCTTGGAGAGGTAGTAACATGGGTACTTTTGATTTTTATTTCCATTATCTGTTCTGTATAATTCATTTTAAATAAAGGGCACGTATGAATTTTTTTATCAGATCAAAGAGTTACAACACAAAAATTATGAAAATGGTGGGAACATAAATTGGAGCAAGTTCTGTAACGCATTTGGAAGTATAAACCAAAAGTCTTAAAATATCCACACTTTTACTTATCAAGTATTGAAATATATGAAAAACAATATTGGAAACACAAAGGCTCTTTTTGCACAAATATATTCCAGTGTGATCATGAAAAAAGTCAAATTGATTTAAATGGTTACTAAAAGGATTATGTTTAATTATACACCATATTTCTGATAGAACATTTTGCAGACATTAAAATGTTTACTTGTATTTAGAATTAATGATACTAGTTTTATGTTTTTAAGTAAAAAAAAAACCCTACAAATTTGTGAATATGTTATGATGCATCTTTATAAAATTATAAATAAAGTAAAAACAAACAAAATTACTACCCAAAATAATGGCAGTTAGTATATTATTGTCATTTTGTGTTTATACTTTCTTATATTTTTGAAATTCTATGACGAGCTTCCATAAAATCTACATCAAAAAATAGCTGCACATTTAAATTAATTTAAGGATGTTTTAAGTGCAATGGGAAATAAATAAGGTGCACTACAGGGCTTTGCGGTCTCACATCTGGCCTAATGCAAAGGTTCATCTAAAATGCAACTTTGACCAGAACGTGTTGTCCCATGTGACAAATCCCACAAAAGCCCCAGTGCCTAAAAGATGATTCTCAGTGCCACAGATTAGCCCACAATCCCTTCCCTGATTTCCTGTCTCAATCACCTCCTATGAGGGAAATCTCAGATTTTGTTGTATTCTCCAGCAACCCTGAACTTTTTGTAGTTCTCAGCACACAATGGAGTGAGATTTTAGTTTGTTTATTTTATTTTTTCTCTTCTCCCCTGCCTTTGTTCATGATTTATCTTTTCTCTGGAATGGACTACTGCTTTATTCCTAAAATTCTTTAAAACAGGCTTTTTAAACTTTAACATGCTTATGAACCATTTTAGGATCTTGTTAAAATGCAATTCTGATTGAGCTGGTCTGGAGCAGGGTCCAAGATTTTGCATTTCAACAAGTTCCCAAATGATAACTACACTGCTAGTTCTTGGCACACATGCTGAGCAGAGAGTAACACCATTCCCCTATCACTTACCTTTATCCTTGAACTTTCTTTTTTTTTTAATCTTCATTTAATTGAGATATATTCACATACCACTCAGTCATACAAAACAAATCGTACTTTCGATTGTTCACAGTACCATTACATAGTGGTACATTCATCATCCAAATCAATCCCTGACACCTTCATTAGCACACACACAAAAATAACAAGAATAATAATTAGAGTGAAAAAGAGCAATTGAAGTAAAAAAGAACACTGGGTACCTTTGTCTGTTTGTTTCCTTCCCCTATTTTTCTACTCATCCATCCATAAACTAGACAAAGTGGAGCGTGGTCCTTATGGCTTTCCCAATCCCATTGTCACCCCTCATAAGCTACATTTTTATACAACTGTCTTCGAGATTCATGGGTTCTGGGTTGTAGTTTGATAGTTTCAGGTATCCACCACCAGCTACCCCAATTCTTTAGAACCTAAAAAGGGTTGTCTAAAGTGTGCGTAAGAGTGTCCACCAGAGTGACCTCTCGGCTCCTTTTGGAATCTCTCTGCCACTTAAGCTTATTTCATTTCCTTTCACATCCCCCTTTTGGTCAAGAAGATGTTCTCTGTCCCACGATGCCAGGTCTACATTCCTCCCCGGGAGTCATATTCCACGTTGCCAGAGTGATTCACTCCCCTGGGTGTCTGATCCCACGTAGGGGGGAGGGCAGTGATTTCACCTTTCAAGTTGGCTTAGCTAGAGAGACAGGGCCACATCTGAGCAACAAAGAGGCATTTGGGAGGAGGCTCTTAGGCACAACCATGGGGAGGCCTAGCCTCTCCTTTGCAGCAACCGTCTTCCCAAGGGTAAAACCTGTGGTAGAGGGCTCAACCCATCAAACCACCAGTCCCCTATGTCTGTGGTCATGTTAGCAACCATGGAGGTGGGGTAGGCGAATACCCCTGCATTCTCCACAGGCTCCTCAAGGGGGCACTACATCTTTTTTTTTTCCTTGTTTTTCTTTTTTTTTTTTTTTAACTTTCCCTTCTTTTTTAAATCAACTGTATGAAAAAAAAGTTAAAAAGAAAACAAACATACAATAAAAGAACATTTCAAAGAGACCATAACAAGGGAGTAAGAAAAAGACAACTAAACTAAGATAACTGCTTAACTTCCAACATGTTCCTACTTTACCCCAAGAAAGTTACATAATATAGCAACATTTCTGTGAACTTGTTCCTACTATATCCATCAGAAATTAACAGACCATAGTCATTCCTGGGCATCCCCAGAACATTAAATAGCTTATCTGTTCTTCTTGGATTATTGTTCCCCCTTCCTTAATTGCTCTCTATTGCTAGTTCCCCTACATTCTACATTATAAACCATTTGTTTTACATTTTTCAAAGTTCACATTAGTGGTAACATATAATATTTCTCTTTTTGTGCCTGGCTTATTTCGCTCAGCATTATGTCTTCAAGGTTCATCCATGTTGTCATATGTTTCACGAGATCGTTCCTTCTTACTGCCGCGTAGTATTCCATCGTGTGTATATGCCACATTTTATTTATCCACTCATCTGTTGAAGGACATTTGGGTTGTTTCCATCTCTTGGCAATTGTGAATAATGCTGCTATGAACATTGGCGTGCAGACATCTGTTCGTGTCACTGCTTCCCGACCTTCCGGGTATATACCAAGAAGTGCAATCGCTGGATCAAATGGTAACTCTATATCTAGTTTTCTAAGGAACTGCCAGACTGACTTCCAGAGTGGCTGAAGCATTATACAGTCCCACCAACAATGAATAAGAGTTCCAATTTCTCCACATCCCCTCCAGCATTTGTAGTTTCCTGTTTGTTTAATGGCAGCCATTCTGATAGGTGTTAGATGGTATCTCATTGTGGTCTTAATTTGCATCTCTCTAATAGCTAGTGAAGCTGAACATTTTTTCATGTGTTTCTTGGCCATTTGTATTTCCTCTTCAGAGAAATGTCTTTTCATATCTTTTGCCCATTTTATAATTGGGCTGTCTGTACTATTGTCATTGAGTTGTAGGATTTCTTTATATATGCAAGATATCAGTCTTTTGTCAGATACATGGTTTCCAAAAATTTTTTCCCATTGAGTTGTCTGCCTCTTTACCTTTTTGAGAAATTCCTTTGAGGTGCAGAAACTTTTAAGCTTGAGGAGTTCCCATTTATCTATTTCCTCTTTCGTTGCTTGTGCTTTGGGTGTAAAGTCTAGGAAGTGGCCGCCTAATACAAGGTCTTGAAGATGTTTTCCTACATTATCTTCTAGGAGTTTTATGGTACTTTCTTTTATATTGAGATCTTTGGTCCATTTTGAGTTAATTTTTGTGTAGGGGGTGAGGTAGGGGTCCTCTTTCATTCTTTTGGATATGAATATCCAAATCTCCCAGCCCCATTTGTTGAAAACACCATTATGACTCAGTTCAGTGACTTTGGGGGCCTTATCAAAGATCAGTCGGCCATAGTTCTGAGGGTCTATCTCTGAATTCTCAATTCGATTCCATTGATCTATATGTCTATCTTTGTGCCAGTACCATGCTGTTTTGGCAACTGTGGCTTTATAATAAGCTTCAAAGTCAGGGAGTGTAAGTCCTCCCACTTCGTTTTTCTTTTTTAGAGTGTCTTTAGCAACTCGAGGCATCTTCCCTTTACAAATAAATTTGATAACTAGCTTTTCCAAGTCTGCAAAGTAGGTTGTTGGAATTTTGATTGGGATTGCATTGAATCTGTAGATGAGTTTGGGTAGACTTGACATCTTAATGACATTTAGTCTTCCTATCCATGAACATGGAATATCTTTCCATCTTTTAAGGCCCCCTTCTATTTCTGTTAGTAGAGTTATGTAGTTTTCTTTGTATAGGTCTTTTACATCTTTGGTTAAGTTTATTCCTAGGTACTTGATTTTTTTAGTTGCTATTGAAAATGGTATCTTTTTCTTGAGTATCTCTTCAGTTTGTTCATTTCTAGCATATAGAAACATTACTGACTTATGTGCATTAACCTTGTATCCCGCTACTTAGCTAAATTTGTTTATTAGCTCTAGTAGCTGTATCGTCGATTTCTCAGGGTTTTCTAGATATAAGATCATATCATCTGCAAACAATGACAGTTTTACTTCTTCTTTCCCAATTTGGATGCCTTTTATTTCTTTGTCTTGCCGGATTGCCCTGGCTAGCACTTCCAGCACAGTGCTGAATAACAGTGGTGACAGCGGGCATCCTTGTCTTGTTCCTGATCTTAGAGGGAAGGCTTTCAGTCTCTCACCATTGAGTACTATGCTGGCTGTGGGTTTTTCATATATGCTCTTTATCATGTTGAGGAAGTTTCCTTCAATTCCTACCTTTTGAAGTGTTTTTATCAAAAAGGGATGTTGGATTTTGTCAAATGCTTTTTCAGCATCTATTGAGATGATCAATTGATTTTTCCCTTTTGAGATTTTAATGTGTTGTAATACATTGATTGTTTTTCTTATGTTGAACCATCCTTGCATGCCTGGAATGAACCCCACTTGGTCATGGTGTATGATTTTTTTAATGTGTCTTTGGATTCGATTTGCAAGTATTTTGTTGAGGATTTTTGCATCTATATTCATTAGGGAGATTGGCCGGTAGTTTTCCTTTTTTGTAGCATCTTTGCCTGGTTTTGGTATTAGATTGATGTTAGCTTCATAAAATGAGTTAGGTAGTGTTCCATTTTCTTCAATGTTTTGAAAGAGTTTGAGTAAGATTGGTGTCAGTTCTTTCTGGAAAGTTTGGTAGAATTCCCCTGTGAAGCCATCTGGCCCTGGGCATTTATTTGTGGGAAGATTTTTGATGACTGATTGGATCTCTTTGCTTGTGATGGGTTGGTTGAGGTCTTCTATTTCTTCTCTCTTCAGTCTAGGTTGTTCATATGTTTCCAGGAAATTGTCCATTTCCTCTACATTATCCAGTTTGTTGCCATACAGTTGTTCATAGTATCCTCTTATAATTTTTTTAATTTCTTCAGGATCTGCAGTTATGTCACCTTTTTCATTCATTATTTTGTTTATATGGGTCTTCTCTCTTTTTGATTTTGTCAGTCTAGCTAGGGGCTTGTCAATCTTGTTGATCTTCTCAAAGAACCAACTTTTGGTGATATTTATCCTCTCTATTGTTTTTTTGTTCTCTATGTCATTTATTTCTGCTTTAATCCTTGTTATTTCTTTTCTTCTACTTGGTTTAGGATTGGTTTGCTGTTCATTTTCTAGCTTCTTCAGTTGATCCATTAGTTCTTTGATTTTGGCTCTTTCTTCCTTTTTAATATATGCGTTTAGTGCTATAAATTTCCCCCTTAGCACTGCTTTTGCTGCATCCCATAGATTTTGGTATGTTGTGTTCTCATTTTCATTCGTCTCTATATATTTAGCAATTTCTCTTGCTATTTCTTCTTTAACCCACTGATTGTTTAGGAGTGTGTTGTTTAACCTCCAGGTATTTGTGAATTTTCTAAGTCTCTGATGGTTATTGACTTCTAATTGTATTCCATTGTGGTCAGAGAATGTGCTTTGAATAATTTCAATCTTTTTAAATTTATTGAGGCTTGTTTTATGTCCCAGCATATGATCTATTCTGGAGAAAGTTCCATGAGCACTAGAAAAGTATGTGTATCCTGGTGATTTGGGATGTAATGTCCTGTATATGTCTGTTAAATCTAATTCATTTATCAGATTGTTTAGGTTTTCAATTTCCTTATTGGTCTTCTGTCTGGTTGATCTATCTATAGGAGAGAGTGATGTGATGAAGTCTCCCACGATTATTGTGGAAACATCAATTGCTTCCTTTAGTTTTGCCAGTGTTTCTCTCATGTATTTTGTGGCACCTTGATTGGGTGCATAGACATTTACGATTGTTATTTCTTCTTGCTGAATTGCCCCTTTTATTAGTATGTAGTGGCCTTCTTTGTCTCTCAAAGCATCCCTGCATTTGAAGTCTATTTTATCTGAGATTAATATTGCTACACCTGCTTTCTTTTGGCTGTAGCTTGCATGAAATATTTTTTTCCATCCTTTCACTTTCAGTTTCTTTGTGTCCCTGTGTCTAAGATGAGTCTCTTGTATGCAACATATTGATGGTTCATTTTTTTTGATCCATTCTGTGAATCTATATCTTTTAATTGGGGAGTTTAATCCATTTACATTCAACGTTATAACCGTGAAGGCATTTCTTGAATTGGCCATCTTATCCTTTGGTTTATGTTTGCCATATTTTTCCCTCTCTCTATTAATATCCTTTATTGTACCCATACCGAATCTCTTTAGTACTGAACCTTTCTCCAAGTCTCTCTGTCCTTTCTTTGTTTCTCTGTCTGTAGGGCTCCCTTTAGTATCTCCAGTAGGGCAGGTCTCTTGTTAGCAAATTCTCTCAGCATTTGTTTGTCTGTGAAAAATTTAAGCTCTCCCTCAAATTTGAAGGAGAGCTTTGCTGGATAAAGTATTCTTGGCTGGAAATTTTTCTCACTCAGAATTTTAAATATATCGTGCCACTGCCTTCTCGCCTCCATGGTGGCTGCTGAATATGTATGTGTTTCCTTTGTATGTGGTTTCCTTTGTATGCTGTTTCCTTTGTATGTGGTGAATTGCTTTTGTCTTGCTGCTTTCAGAACTTGCTCCTTCTCTTCTGTGTTTGACAGTGTGATCAGTATATGTCTCAGAGTGGGTTTATTTAGATTTATTCTATTTGGGGTTCGCTGAGCATTTATGATTTGTGTATTTATGTTGTTTAGAAGATTTGGGAAGTTTCCCCAAGAATTTCTTTGAATACTCTTCCTAGACCTTTACCCTTTTCTTCCCCTTCTGGGACACCAATGAGTCTTATATTTGGACATTTCATATTATGTATCATATCCCTGAGGTCCATTTTGATTTTTTCAATTTTTTTTCCCATTCTTTCTTTTATGCTTTCATTTTCCATTCTGTCATCTTCGAGGTCACTGATTCGTTGTTCAACTTCCTCTAGGCTTGTACTATGAGTGTCCAGAATCTTTTTAATTTGGTCAACAGTTTCTTTAATGTCCATAAGATCATCCATTTTTTTATTTAGTCTTGCAATGTCTTCTTTATGCTCTTCTAGGGTCTTCTTGATTTCCTTTGTCTCCCGTACTATGGTCTCATTGTTCATCTTTAGTTCTTTGAGTAGCTGCTCTAGGTGCTGTGTCTCTTCTGATCTTTTGATTTGGGTGCTTGGGCTTGGGTTATCCATATCATCTGGTTTTTTCATATGCTTTTTAATTTTCTGTTGTTTTTGGCCTTGTGGCATTTGCTGAACTTGATAGGGTTCTTTTAGGATTTGTAGACCAATTGAAGTCCTTATCTCTAATTTATCAGATCTACAGCTTCGTGGAGTACACTTTCTCTAACTAACCAGCAGGTGGCGTCCACGAGCCACCTGTTCTCCACAAGCCAGTTCTCCCCTGCTTAGCCTTTTTGGTGAGTGGGGGAGTGAGTCTTGTGGGGTCCAATTGGTGTACCAAGCTTGCATGTGTAGTTGGTGTTGCCTGCCCTGTGTATGGGGCGTGTTTCTGGGCAGTCAGGGAGGGGGGGGTGGCTCTAACAATCAAATCTCCCTAGTGATCCTACAGTTTTAAAGCTGCTGCAATAGTCTAATCCTTCAGTTCAGTCCTGCCACAGTTTGTCTCTGCCACTGACCCACAAGTCCTTGGTATTGGCGTATGGCTCCTGAGACTTGCAAGTGGGCCCCTCTTCCAGGCCGTGCACCCCGGGTCCTCTGTTGAGGGATGACTGTGCTATGTCACAGGTGAGTGCCATCCCCCCAGGGCAGTTCTGGGCTGCTGGGTTTTGTAGGGAGGCTCCCAGTCTGCTGAAATGATGGCTGAATGGGGCTTTGTTAATTCACACTGCTCCACCTTCCCAACTCTGGGACAATCAGCTGAGGTTGCAGGGAAGGCTAATGTCCACGCCCAGTTTTGTGGTGTGTGCCTGTTATTTGAAGCACTTCCATCACACTGGGTTGTCTGGGGCAGTTCTGGGCTATGGGGCTGGCGATGGGCAGGAGTGTTTCCTGTCCACCAGGATGATGGCTGTGAGCGGACACCCCCCTTTTCTTGGGAAGTTTTGGTGTTTAGTGAATTTTCTCAGCCACTGGATTATTGCATTTTGTCTCAGAACTCTCCTAGTTCTGCTCTTGACTTGACCTGCCCAAATTGCAAGTCTTTGAAGCTTTCTGTATTGGGCTTCTTAGAGTAATTGTTTTAGAAAAAGAAAAAAGGATTAAAAAAAAAAAAAAAAAAAAAAGGGCCTCCTCAGAGATCTAATGGGTTATTGAAATGCTAAGAGACAAAGCAACCAGGGCCATTAAGGAAAGGTCCACAGGGCAGAGAGATCAGCTTTTCTTCGGGATTTGCATATGCGCCTCAGGGCCTGAGCTCGGGCCTGAGCTCTGCCCTTCCCCCTTCTATGTTCACCAAAACTCCAAAAATCCTTCGCTTTTATTTTGGAGTTTTTCGTGTTGTTTTTTTTCTATGCCTGTCTCCTCTCTGCTGGGCTGGCTGCTCTCAGATTCTCTGGTGTCTGGTCTCCGTCTATCTATGGTTGGAGTTTGGATCAGCAGAATGAGTTTCCGATAAGGACTGCCACTGCAGTTCTCCCTTCTCCTTCCCGGAGCTGACAGCCCCTCCTCCCACGGGACTGAGCCTGGCAGGGAGGGGCGCGGGTCCCCTGGCTGCAAAATCTTACAGATTTTGCTGATCTCAGCAGTTCCACGTTTTCATGAGTGTTGTATGAAGTATGCCCAAAGTCAGATTGCTCTGTGGTGTCCAGTCCACGCAGTTCCTGGCTTTCTACCTACTTTCCTGGAGGAGTAACTAAAACATACAGCTCACCAGTCTGCCATCTTGCCCCGCCTCCGGTCTTCTATCCTTGAACTTTTCAAACTAAAGAATATCAGCGACTCTGTCTCGTGTCTCTTCTTGACAGCATCTGCAACCCAATATTTTGTCTTTTAAATATATGTATGCCAATCTTGCCACCTGTGCACCACAGCCCATCCACTTTCACCTACTCTAGGTCATAGCTCCATCAGTATGCAGTACTCTCTCATCTATCAACAGACTTCTTTCTCTGCTTGCACATTCCCATCAAGACCATCGTTCAACTGTTCCTTCTGCCTTAAGCTCCCCTTCAACAGATAGCTGCATGATTAACTTCTTTGCATCTTTTGTATGTTTACTCAAATCTGAGGCCAGACGCCATGCTCAATACTGGAGCTGTCTCCAGTGCAAGAACTCTTATCTTTCCTTTCTAACAGTTATAGGAGCTACCTACTAATTGCCTCTGTCATTCTCCATTGAGAGGCCAACTCCACGTGGCAAGGATATTCATTTTATTCACTCATGTATTTCAAGTGCTTGGAATAGCTTCTGCTTGTTATAAAAGAGTAACTGGATGCTGGAGAGGCTGAAACAACAGATGCCCTTACACTGTTGTTAAAAACCTTTGCCAAGTAATTAGATCATAATTTGAAAATTTCTTTATTGATTGTATCCTAAAGCTTTAGATATGCCAGATAAATCCAATTCAATATTTACTGTGGATAGAAAAAAATTGCTTCTTTTCCATTGCTATTCTGGTGAGACCTCAGGCAGTCTGGCTGAAATCTGGGTAGATTCCCAAAAATTTATGATGCAAGATAAACAGGTTCAAAGCAGACTTTACAATCTGATCCAGCTGGCAGTATAACAAGGACCCAGCTACAGTCTAAATCTTGTTGTTATGAGGACAATGATTTCAGCTAAAATGGAGTCACAGTCCCCACTAAATATTAATTTTTATCAATATAAAGAAAGGAAAATTAAAACATAAAAGAAAGTACAAATCTAGAAAAGAAAAGTCTGTTGAATGCTGCAGACAACAGCAAATAAATCCTATTTTTATTTGTAATAGCATTAGTCATAAGAGCCCAAAAGTGGAAACAACCCAAATTTCCAACAACTGATGAATAAACAAACAAATTATTGTTTATCCATATAATGGAATATTATTTGACCATAAAAGAATGAAGTACTGATCTATACGGCAACATGGAAAATCTTGAAAAAATAACGTAAAGTGAAAGGAGTCAGGCACAAAAGGCCTCATGCATGATTCCATTTATATAAAATGCATGGAATAAGTACATTCTCTGAAAAAAGTAGATAAGTAGTTATCAGGGGCTGGGGAAAGGGGAGAATATGGAGTAACTGATATGGGGTTGTTGAAAATATTCTAAAATTAGGTAGAAGTGATTCTTGCTCAACCTTGTGAATATACAAATACCATTGGACTGAATACTTAAATGGATGATTAGATCTCAATAAAGCTGTTAACATAAAGAAAGAAACAAAAAAGTAAATATGACATATATTTCCAGTTGCTATAAATTCGTGTATTAAGAAAAATTAAAATTAATTGTAAGTTGTCTACAAAGGTATTGAGTAAATTGAACACAGTCAATTCTCATTATGCTTGGTAGTTATGTTCTACAAAATCACCGTGATAATTGAATTATTGAATACTGAACCATTGCTCCTAGAGGAAATACAGGGTTAGGTTCCTACAACCCTTTGGGAACATTATCATCAATCAACATGTAAACTTGTTTTAGGTGTGTTTCTGTTTAAAGACACCTCATTTCATATATATTGTTGATTCATTAACATTGAACTCACAGCCAACAGCACTGTAAGTCCTCTTGGACTGAAGCTTATCTTACATGCATTTTCTCCATAAAGCACATCACAGCCTTCTTGCACTTAGGAACACTAGACAGTACTAGGCTTGGGAGCCAACTGAAACAATCAAATCACTAATGAAAAGCAGGAAATGCAAAAAATGTGACAGTAAATATAGAAGGGATACATGTTTATATAGCAGAATTGAAACAAGAAGGCAGAGCGTCACCTTGTTCGACCTCATGTGGGAACATGCATGTCAGACAAATCAAAGTTTTCACTGCTTTGCCCACAGATGATCACAAAAGTCCCTGAGTATTGATTTGGGGGTTACAAATAAATTTTAGTGAGCAGGTGAATTCTTAAATATGGAATCCTTAAATAAGAGGATCAACTGTATGTCCAGTGATTCCAAAGTTCTCAAGAATATTGTCTTAAACAATTGCATTACTTGAATCTAGAATATTTGCTTTATCTCCAGATGATAAACTTTTGAAATTTTTTTCTTAAGAATGGGTTTGATAAATGAAAAATGATGCCTTAATAAGGGTAAAATATTGATATTGCTTGAAAATATATACCCTAGATAATCTTCAGTGATTATTGAGAGTTATATACAAAGCACTCTCTTTAACAATTTATTCCAGCTCAGAGTTATGTTTCTTTTCCTTTCTTTCTTTTCATTTTTTTTCATATAAATTAAGCCATTATCACAACCAGTGGGAGTGGGGACTTGATATCCTATGATGCTGTGCTCCTTAATTTTTGCCCTGAGGCATGTTCAGGGTACCACAGCGATGGTGAATCAAAGCCATGGCACCAGGCGGCAAATGTGTAGCTGAGAGATGAACTCCCCATACCATTTGCATCAGCCAGGCAGCAACAGGACAAGCATTTATGGTATGGCACCCACATAAGAGACTTTAAATTGGTGTTAATTTGATCCAGATAAAGTCAACTATAGAGCATCTCTTTCCAAAGAGTAGAATAGTTTCATCAAGACATATGGCAAAATGCTAGGGATATTTAATTTGTAATGAATATCCCACAAGGGCTTTGATATGGATTGTTATTAAAACTGACTTAAGTTTCAAGTTGCATTTTAACCTAAGTAATATGTTAAAATAGTTGTTCAGAGAATACGAATATCCTGTCTAACATCAAAGAAAGAAAAAATTGCCAAAGGATATTCATATTAATTTTCATGATAACAGCACTTGTATTTGATCATCATGAGATGCATGTTGCCAACTTCCCTCTTTCGGGATCTGACTTGTAGAGAGCACTAATAAAGTACCTAGGGAACTGACAGTCCTTACTTCCCTACTTTATCTCTGCTCAATTAACACATGACAGATGTATGCTTTCAGAAATAAACTTGAAGTTTTGAGAGCACTGTGCTATGTGCCTCTTTGCCTTTGATATCGGGATGGTTCCAGCAGTGGGAAACTCAAAGTAGGAAATGCAATTGCCATTTTTTTCCCCAAGTTTCAATCAGTTATCTATGTCATGAACCAGCAGGCATATTCTCCAAATAACATAGATTAAAAATCCAGGCATTCATCCTTATTATTTTAACTGAAAGAAAAGGAAAAGGTGGTGCCGTCAGTTCATATAGAATGCACAGATGAAATGTGATTAAAATTAAGAAATTCCCTTAAAGGAATTTGAATATTAAGAACAAGAAAGTTCACAACAAAACCACTTGATTCCAGAGTTCCAGGAAGATGGCAGCTTAGGAGAGAAAGAGCAAAACTCTCCTCCATGAAAAACACTAGATAAAGGACAGAAAGCACTCCAGAGCAGTAGTTCCAGGGATCTACCAGCTGGGCAGGGACTTCTACACCCATAGTGAGTGTGTACTTGGAGAAGCTGAGAGACCGTTTCAGACCAGTGAGTGTCTGGCCTGGAATGCTGCCGGGGAGCAGGGGGTTGGAACTGGCTGACGAGCGTGGAGGGGAGCAGCCTTCCATGCCTCAGACACCCTCCTCAGCACTTGGCTCAGGTGACAACCCTTTGTGGACCTGTGGCCAAGAGCCCCCATGCCAGGGACTGGTGGTTGGAGCAGATGAGCATGGAGGGGGACAGCTCTCCATGCCCTGTGCAGCCATCTTTGTCATTGGCTGGGGAGATATCCCTGTAGCTGAGAGCTTCCTTGAGGGAATTTGGGATTCAGCAGTCTTGTGACAGCATCCACTCTTCCTCCATGGAAGCCCATGGTGTACACAGCTTAGAGGCAAGGGTGCCACATGGAAGCACAAGGAGCCATCCCCCAATCCCAGGGACTCACAGGTGCACAGCAGACAGGGAGCTGGAAGGTGAGACATGCAGCTCTGCAGCCCCAGAGTACTCCACCCACAGCCCAGGGAACAGGCGGGAACACTGTGTCCTGGAGCAGACTCCCTGCCAAACTGTGCAGGGTATGCCCCCACCCACAGGGCTGGCAGTCCCCAGGGCACACAGAAAATTGGTGTACTGATTTGACTTCCACATGATTTGGACCCCCTCTCAGTGCACAGATGAAGTTGGGGAGAACTGGCTTCAGAGTAAGAGGTGGCTCAAGAATGCAATCTGCTGGTAAGTCAGGGAAAACGCACTCCATCAAGCTGTAGATCTGCCAAATTAGAGATAAATGGTCAAACAATCCTGCATATCCTAAAAAAACCCTATCAAGATAAGCAAATGCCAAGAGGCCCAAAACAACAGAAAATTATAAAGCCTGTGAAGAAACCAGAAGATATGGATAACCCAAATGTCCAAACTAAAAAGCCAGAGGAGACACAGAACTTGGAGCAATTAATCAAAGAAGTATATACAAACTTCAATGTCATGGCTCAGAATGTAAAGGACATGAAGAAGACCCCAGAGGAGTATAAAGAAGAACTTACAAGAGTAAATAAAAAAACAGCAGAAAAAAAAACAAGGATTAAAGCAGAAATAAAATGATATGGAGAACAAAAAATAATAAAATAAAAATAATAGAGAGAATAAATAAAACCCAAAGTTGGTTCTTTGAGAAGATCAACAAGATTGACAAACCCTTAGTTAGACTGACAAAGTCAAAAAGAGAGAAGATCCAAATAAATAAATTAATAAATGATAGTGGGGACATTACTGTGGATCACAAAGAAATTAAAAAAAATCATAAGAGGATACTATGAACAACGGTACGCCAACAAACTAGACAATTTAGAGGAAATGGAAAATTTCACAGAAATACATGAACAACTTAGAATGACCAGAGAAGAAACAGAAAACTTCAACAAACCAATCACAAGTAAAGAGATCCAATCAGTCATTAAAATCTTCCTACAAATAAAAGCCCAGAGCCAGATGGCTTAACAGGGGAATTTTACCAAACTTTCCAAAAAGAACTAAACCCATTCCTACTCAAACTCTTTCAAAAAATTGAAGAAAATGGACACTACCTAACTCATTTTATGAAGCTAACATCACTCTAATAACAAAACCAGATAATGAAGCTACAAGAAAGGAAAACTATGGGCCAATCTCCCTAATGAATACAGATACAAAAATTCTCAACAAAACACTTGCAAATTGAATCCAAAGACATATTAAAAAATTATACACCATGACCAAGTGGGGCTTATCCCAGGCATGCAAGGGTGGTTCAACATAAGAAAGTCAATCATCATAATACAACACATTAACAAATCAAAAGGGAAAAATAATCAAATGATCATCTCAGTAGATGCTGAAAAAGCATTCAACAAAATTCAGCATCTTTTTTGACAAAACCATTTCAAAAGGTAGAAATTGAAGGAAACTTCCTCAATATGATAAAGGGCATATAAGAAAAACCCACAACCAGCATGGTACTCAATGGTGAGAGACTGAAAACCTTCCCTCTAAGATAAGGAATTAGACAAGGATGCCCACTATGAGCACTATTATTAAACCTTGTGCTAGAAGATCTAGCCAGAGCAATCTGGCAAGACAAAGAAATAAAAGGCATCCAAATTGGAAAGGAAGAAGTAAAACTGTCATTATTTGAAGATGATATGATCTTATATTTGGAAAACACTGAGAAATCAATGACACAGCTACTTGAGCTAATAAACAAATTCAGCAAAGTGGCAGGGTACAAGATTAATGCACAAAAGTCAGTTGTGTTCCTATACACTGGAAATGACCTAACTGAAGAGATACTCAAGAAAAAGATTCCATTCAAAATAGCAACTAAAAAATTCAAGTACCTAGGAATAAACTTAACCAAAGATGTAAAAGACCTATACAAAGAAAACTACATAACTCTACTAAAAGAAATAGAAAGGGACCTTAAAAGATAGAAAAATATTCCATGTTCGTGGCTAGGAAGGCTAAACACCATTAAGTTGTCAATCTTACCCAAAGTGATCTACAGATTCAATGCAATTCCAATATAAATTCCAACAACCTATTTTGCAGACTTGGAAAAGCTAGTTATCAAATTTATTTGGAAGGGAAAGGGGACTCAAAATGCTAAAAACATTCTAAAAAAGAAAAATGAAATGGAAGGACTTATACTTCCTGACATTGAAGCCTACTATAAAGCCACAGTAGTCAAAACAGCATGGTATTGGAACAAAGACAGATATATTTATCAATAGAATTGAATTGAGAATTCGGAAATAGACCTCCAGGTCTATAGTCAGCTGATATTTCATAAGGCCCCCAAATCCGCTGAATTGGGACAGAACAGTGTCTTCAACAAGGGGATGGGAGAACTGGATATCCATATCCAAAAGAATGAAAGAGAACCCCTGCCTCACACCCTATACAAAAATTAACTCAAAGTGGATCAAAGACCTCAATATTAGAGACATTACTATAAAACTCCTAGAAGATAATGTAGGGAAACATCTTTAAGACCTCGTATTAGGAGGTTGCTTATTAGACCTTACACCCAAAGCACAAGCAAAGAAAGAAAAAATAGATAAATGGGTACTCCTCAAACTTAAAAACTTCTGTACCTCAAAGGAATTTGTCAACAAGGTGAAGAGGCAGCCAACACAATGGGAGAAAATATTTGGAAACCATGTATCTGATAAGAGACTGATATCTTGTACATATAAAGAAATCCTACAACAAATGGCTAAAAAAAAACATGAAAATATGTTCATCTTCACTAGCTACTAGGGAGATGCAACTCAAGACCTCAATGAGCTATCATCTCACACCAAAAAGAATGGCTGCTATTAAACAAACAGGAAACTACAAATGCTAGAGAGGATGTGGAGAAATTGGAACTCTTATCCATTGCTGGTGGGACTGTACAATGGTACAGCAACTGTGGAAGACAGTTCCTCAGAAAACTAGATATCGAGTTACCCTACGATCCAGCAATTTCACTTCTTGGTGAAACCCAGAAGATTTGAAAGCAGCGACACAAACAGATAGGTGCACACTGATATTCATAGTGGCATTGATCACATTTGCCAAGAAATGGAAACAATCCAAATGTCCCTCAACAGACAAGTGTAGTAAATACATATGAAGTAAGAAGGTTGTGAAACGTGTGACAACATGGATGAACCTTGAAGACATAAGGCTGACTGATACAAAGCAGACACAAAAGGAGAGATATTTTATCTTACCACTAATGTGAACTTCATGAAAAATGTAAAGTTAGTGTCTTATAATGCAGAATATAGGAGACCTAGAGATAGACAGAACCTAGTGAAGGGGAAATGATAATCTAATATATAGAGATATGATAATGAGGGTGAACTTAATGGCATGGGAATGGTCAGGTGTGACTATGGTTCATTAATGGGATTATAAGTTTCAGTGATGCAATGGAGGCAAACATGTTCGTAAATGGTTATTTAAAGGCATGTAACCCACAGAGTAGCACCACAAACCTAAATAACTGTTAGCTGATATACTTATAAGTCACTACACCGGTGCAGAGGGTTAACAACAGAGTGGTATATGGAAAAACTACCCATTACATATTTTTTTTTTTAATCATCATTTTATTGAGATATATTCACATACCACGCAGTCAAACAAAGCAAATCGTACTTTCGATTGTTTACAGTACCATTACATAGTTGTACATTCATCACCTAAATCAATCCCTGACACCTTCATTAGCACACACAAAAAAATAACAAGAATAATAATTAGAGTGAAAAAGAGCAATTGAAGTAAAAAAGAACACTGGGTACCTTTGTCTGTTTGTTTCCTTCCCCTATTTTTCTACACATCCATCCATAAACTAGACAAAGTGGAGTGTGGTCCTTATGGCTTTCCCAATCCCATTGTCACCCCTCATAAGCTACATTTTTATTCAACTGTCTTCGAGATTCATGGGTTCTGGGTTGTAGTTTGATAGTTTCAGGTATCCACCACCAGCTACCCCAATTCTTTAGAACCTAAAAAGGGTTGTCTAAAGTGTCCGTAAGAGTGCCCACCAGAGTGACCTCTCGGCTCCTTTTGGAATCTCTCTGCCACTGAAGCTTATTTCATTTCCTTTCACATCCCCCTTTTGGTCAAGAAGATGTTCTCTGTCCCACGATGCCGGGTCTACATTCCTCTCCGGGAGTCATATTCCACGTTGCCAGGGAGATTCACTCCCTTGGGTGTCTGATCCCACGTAGGGGGGAGGGCAGTGATTTCACCTTTCAAGTTGGCTTAGCCAGAGAGAGAGGGCCACATCTGAGCAACAAAGAGGCATTCGGGAGGAGGCTCTTAGGCACAATCATAGGGAGGCCTAGCCTCTCCTTTGCAGCAACCGTCTTCCCAAGGGTAAAACTTATGGTAGAGGGCTCAACCCATCAAACCACCAGTCCCCTATGTTTGTGGTCATGTTAGCAACTATGGAGGTGGGGTAGGCGAATACCCCTGCATTCTCCACAGGCTCCTCAAGGGGGCACTACATCTTTTTTTTTTTTCCTTGTTTGTCTTTTTTCTTTTTTTTTTTTTTAACTTTCCCTTCTTTTTAAATCAACTGTATGAAAAAAAAAGTTAAAAAGAAAACAAACATACAATAAAAGAACATTTCAAAGAGACCATAACAAGGGAGTAAGAAAAAGACAACTAACCTAAGATAACTGCTTAACTTCCAACATGTTCCTACTTTACCCCAAGAAAGTTACATAACATAGCAACATTTCAGTGAACTTGTTCCTACTACATCCATCAGAAATTAACAGACCATAGTCATTTCTGGGCATCCCCAGAACGTTAAATAGCTTATCTGTTCTTCTTGGATTATTGTTCCCCCTTCCTTAATTGCTCTCTACTGCTAGTTCCCCTACATTCTACATTATAAACCATTTGTTTTACATTTTTCAAACTTCACATTAGTGGTAGCATATAATATTTCTCTTTTTGTGCCTGGCTTATTTCGCTCAGCATTATGTCTTCAAGGTTCATCCATGTTGTCATATGTTTCACCAGATCGTTCCTTCTTACTGCCGCGTAGTATTCCATCGTGTGTATATACCACATTTTATTTATCCAGTCATCTGTTGAAGGACATTTGGGTTGTTTCCATCTCTTGGCAATTGTGAATAATGCTGCTATGAACATTGGCGTGCAGATATCTGTTCGTGTCACTGCTTTCCGATCTTCCAGGTATATACCGAGAAGTGCAATCGCTGGATCGAATGGTAGCTCTATATCTAGTTTTCTAAGGAACTGCCAGACTGACTTCCAGAGTGGCTGAACCATTATACAGTCCCACCAACAATGAATAAGAGTTCCAATTTCTCCACATCCCCTCCAGCATTTGTAGTTTCCTGTTTGTTTAATGGCAGCCATTCTAACCGGTGTTAGATGGTATCTCATTGTGGTCTTAATTTGCATCTCTCTAATAGCTAGTGAAGCTGAACATTTTTTCATGTGTTTCTTGGCCATTTGTATTTCCTCTTCAGAGAACTGTCTTTTCATATCTTTTGCCCATTTTATAATTGGGCTGTCTGTACTATTGTCATTGAGTTGTAGGATTTCTTTGTATATGCAAGATATCAGTCTTTTGTCAGATACATGGTTTCCAAAAATTTTTTCCCATTGAGTTGGCTGCCTCTTTACCTTTTTGAGAAATTCCTTTGAGGTGCAGAAACTTCTAAGCTTGAGGAGTTCCCATTTATCTATTTTCTCTTGTTGCTTGTGCTTTGGGTGTAAAGTCTAGGAAGTGGCCGCCTAATACAAGGTCTTGAAGATGTTTTCCTACATTATCTTCTAGGAGTTTTATGGTACTTTCTTTTATATTGAGATCTTTGGTCCATTTTGAGTTAATTTTTGTGTAGGGGGTGAGGTAGGGGTCCTCTTTCATTCTTTTGGATATGGATATCCAACTCTCCCAGCCCCATTTGTTGAAAAGACCATTATGGCTCAGTTCGGTGACTTTGGGGGCCTTATCAAAGATCAGTCGGCCATAGATCTGAGGGTCTATTTCTGAATTCTCAATTCGATTCCATTGATCTATATGTCTATCTTTGTGCCAGTACCATGCTGTTTTGGCAACTGTGGCTTTATAATAAGCTTCAAAGTCAGGGAGTGTAAGTCCTCCCACTTCGCTTTTCTTTTTTAGAGTGTCTTTAGCAATTCGAGGCATCTTCCCTTTCCAAATAAATTTGATAACTAGCTTTTCCAAGTCTGCAAAGTAGGTTGTTGGAATTTTGATTGGGATTGCATTGAATCTGTAGATGAGTTTGGGTAGAATTGACATCTTAATGACATTTAGCCTTCCTATCCATGAACATGGAATATTTTTCCATCTTTTAAGGCCCTCTTCTATTTCTGTTAGTAGAGTTATGTAGTTTTCTTTGTATAGGTCTTTTACATCTTTGGTTAAGTTTATTCCTAGGTACTTGATTTTTTTAGTTGCTATTGAAAATGGCATCTTTTTCTTGAGTGTCTCTTCAGTTTGTTCATTTCTAGCATATAGAAACATTACTGACTTATGTGCATTAACGTTGTATCCCGCTACTTTGCTAAATTTGTTTATTAGCTCTAGTAGCTGTATCGTCGATTTCTCAGGGTTTTCTAGATATAAGATCATATCATCTGCAAACAATGACAGTTTTACTTCTTCTTTTCCAATTTGGATGCCTTTTATTTCTTTGTCTTGCCGGATTGCCCTGGCTAGCACTTCCAGCACAATGTTGAATAACAGTGGTGACAGCGGGCATCCTTGTCTTGTTCCTGATCTTAGAGGGTAGGCTTTCAGTCTCTCACCATTCAGTACTATGCTGGCTGTGGGTTTTTCATATATGCTCTTTATCATGTTGAGGAAGTTTCCTTCAATTCCTACCTTTTGAAGTGTTTTTATCAAAAAGGGATGTTGGATTTTGTCAAATGCTTTTTCAGCATCTATTGAGATGATCAATTGATTTTTCCCTTTTGAGATTTTAATGTGTTGTAATACATTGATTGTTTTTCTTATGTTGAACCATCCTTGCATGCCTGGAATGAACCCCACTTGGTCATGGTGTATGATTTTTTTAATGTGTCTTTGGATTCGATTTGCAAGTATTTTGTTGAGGATTTTTGCATTTATATTCATTAGGGAGATTGGCCAGTAGTTTTCCTTTTTTGTAGCATCTTTGCCTGGTTTTGGTATTAGATTGATGTTAGCTTCATAAAATGAGTTAGGTAGTGTTCCATTTTTTTCAATGTTTTGAAAGAGTTTGAGTAAGATTGGTGTCAGTTCTTTCTGGAAAGTTTGGTAGAATTCCCCTGTGAAGCCATCTGGCCCTGGGCATTTATTTGTGGGAAGATTTTTGATGACTGATTGGATCTCTTTGCTTGTGATGGGTTGGTTGAGGTCTTCTATTTCTTCTCTGGTCAGTCTAGGTTGTTCATATGTTTCCAGGAAATTGTCCATTTCTTCTACATTATCCAGTTTGTTGCCATACAGTTGTTCATAATATCCTCTTATAATTTTTTTAATTTCTTCAGGATCTGCAGTTATGTCACCTTTTTCATTCATTATTTTGTTTATATGGGTCTTCTCTCTTTTTGATTTTGTCAGTCTAGCTAGGGGCTTGTCAATCTTGTTGATCTTCTCAAAGAACCAACTTTTGGTGATATTTATCCTCTCTATTGTTTTTTTGTTCTCTATGTCATTTATTTCTGCTTTAATCCTTGTTATTTCTTTTCTTCTACTTGGTTTAGGATTGGTTTGCTGTTCATTTTCTAGCTTCTTCAGTTGATCCATTAGTTCTTTGATTTTGGCTCTTTCTTCCTTTTTAATATATGCGTTTAGTGCTATAAATTTCCCCCTTAGCACTGCTTTTGCTGCATCCCATAGGTTTTGGTATGTTGTGTTCTCATTTTCATTCGTCTCTATATATTTAGCAATTTCTCTTGCTATTTCTTCTTTAACCCACTGATTGTTTAGGAGTGTGTTGTTTAACCTCCAGGTATTTGTGAATTTTCTAAGTCTCTGATGGTTATTGACTTCTAATTGTATTCCATTGTGGTCAGAGAATGTGCTTTGAATAATTTCAATCTTTTTAAATTTATTGAGGCTTGTTTTATGTCCCAGCATACGATCTATTCTGGAGAAAGTTCCGTGAGCACTAGAAAAGTATGTGTATCCTGGTGATTTGGGATGTAATGTCCTGTAGATGTCTGTTAAATCTAATTCATTTATCAGATTGTTTAGGTTTTCAATTTCCTTATTGGTCTTCTGTCTGGTTGATCTATCTATAGGAAAGAGTGATGTGTTGAAGTCTCCCACAATTATTGTGGAAACATCAATTGCTCCCTTTAGTTTTGCCAGTGTTTCTCTCATGTATTTTGTGGAACCTTGATTTGGTGCATAGACATTTACGATCGTTATTTCTTCTTGTTGAATTGCCCCTTTTATTAGTATGTAGTGGCCTTCTTTGTCTCTCAAAACATCCCTGCATTTGAAGTCTATTTTATCTGAGATTAATATTGCTACACCTGCTTTCTTTTGGCTGTAGCTTGCATGAAATATTTTTTTCCATCCTTTCACTTTCAGTTTCTTTGTGTCCCTGTGTCTAAGATGAGTCTCTTTATGCAACATATTGATGGTTCATTTTTTTTGATCCATTCTGCGAATCTATATCTTTTAATTGGGGAGTTTAATCCATTTACATTCAACGTTAAAACCGTGAAGGCATTTCTTGAATCGGCCATCTTATCCTTTGGTTTATGTTTGCCATATTTTTCCCTCTCTCTATTAATATCCTTTATTGTACCCATACCGAATCTCTTTAGTACTGAACCTTTCTCCAAGTCTCTCTGTCCTGTCTTTGTTTCTCTGTCTGTAGGGCTCCCTTTAGTATCTCCAGTAAGGCAGGTCTCTTGTTAGCAAATTCTCTCAGCATTTGTTTGTCTGTGAAAAATTTAAGCTCTCCCTCAAATTTGAAGGAGAGCTTTGCTGGATAAAGTACTCTTGGCTGGAAATTCCTCTCACTCAGAATTTTAAATATATCGTGCCACTGCCTTCTTGCCTCCATGGTGGCTGTTGAGTAGTCACTACTTAGTCTTATGCTGTTTCCTTTGTATGTGGTGAATTGCTTTTCTCTTGCTGCTTTCAGAACTTGCTCCTTCTCTTCTGTGTTTGACAGTGTGATCAGTATATGTCTTGGAGTGGGTTTATTTGGATTTATTCTATTTGGGGTTCGCTGAGCATTTATGATTTGTGTATTTATGTTGTTTAGAAGATTTGGGAAGTTTTCCCCAACAATTTCTTTGAATACTCTTCCTAGACCTTTACCCTTTTCTTCCCCTTCTGGGACACCAATGAGTCTTATATTTGGACGTTTCATATTATCTATCATATCCCTGAGGTCCATTTCGATTTTTTCAATTTTTTTCCCCATTCTTTCTTTTATGCTTTCATTTTCCATTCTGTCATCTTCCAGGTCACTGATTCGTTGTTCAACTTCCTCTAGTCTTGTACTATGAGTGTCCAGAATCTTTTTAATTTGGTCAACAGTTTCTTTAATGTCCATAAGATCATCCATTTTTTTATTTAGTCTTGCAATGTCTTCTTTATGCTCTTCTAGGGTCTTCTTGATTTCCTTCATATCCCATACTATGGTCTCATTGTTCATCTTTAGTTCTTTGAGTAGCTGCTCTAGGTGCTGTGTCTCTTCTGGTCTTTTGATTTGGGTGCTTGGGTTTGGGTTATCCATATCGTCTGGTTTTTTCATATGCTTTATAATTTTCTGTTGTTTTTGGCCTCGTGGCATTTGCTGAACTTGATAGGGTTCTTTTAGGGTTTGTAGACCTATTGAAGTCCTTATCTCTAATTTATCAGATCTACAGCTTCGTGGAGTACACTTTCTCTAACTAACCAGCAGGTGGCGTCCACGAGCCACCTGTTCTCCACAAGCCAGTTCTCCCCTGCTTAGCCTTTTTGGTGAGTGAGGGAGTGAGTCTTGTGGGGCCCAATTGGTGTACCAAGCTTGCGTGTGTAGTTGGTGTTGCCTGCCCTGTATGTGGGGCGTGTTTCTGGGCAGTCAGGGAGGGGGGGTGGCCCTAACAATCAAATCTCCCTGATGATCCTAGAGTTTTCAAGCTGCTGCAATAGTCTAATCCTTCAGTTCAGTCCTGCCACAGTTTGTCTCTGCCACTGACCCACAAGCCTTTGGTATTGGCATATGGCTCCTGAGACTTGCATGTGGGCCCCTCTTCCAGGCCGTGCACCCTGGGTCCTCTGTTGAGGGATGACTGTGCTATGTCACAGGTGAGTGCTGTCCCCCCAGGGCAGTTCTGGGCTGCTGGGCTGTGTAGGGAGGCTCCCATTCTGCTCAAATGATGGCTGAATGGGGCTTTGTTAATTCACACTGCTCCACCTTCCCAGCTCTGGGACATTCAGCTGAGGTTGCAGGGAAGGCTAATGTCCACGCCCAGTTTTGTGGTGTGTGCCTGTTATTTGAAGCACTTCCGTCACACTGGGTTGTTTGGGGCAGCTCTGGGCTATGGGGCTGGCGATGGGCAGGAGTGTTTCCTGTCCACCAGGATGGTGGCTGTGAGTGGACACCCCCCTTTTCTTGGGAAGTTTTGTTGTTTAGTGAATTTTCTCAGCCACTGGATTATTGCCTTTTGTCTCAGAGCTCTCTTAGTTCTGCTCTTGACCTGACGTGCCCAAATTGCAATTCTTTGAAGCTTTCTGTATTGGGCTTCTTAGAGTAATTGTTTTAGAAAAAGAAAAAAGGATTTAAAAAAAAAAAAAAAACGGCCCTCCTCAGAGATCTAATGGGTTATTGAAATGCTAAGAGACAAAGCAACCAGGGCCATTAAGGAAAGGTCCACAGGGCAGAGAGATCAGCTTTTCTTCGGGATTTGCATATGCGCCTCAAGGTCTGAGCTCCGCCCTTCCCCTGTCTGTGTTCACCAGAACTCCAAAAATCCTCTGCTTTTATTTTGGAGTTTTTCGTGTTGTTTTTTTTCTATGCCTGTCTCCTCTCTGCTGGGCTGGCTGCTCTCAGATTCTCTGGTGTCTGGTCTCAGTCTATCTATGGTTGGAGTTTGAATCAGTAGAATGAGTTTCCGATAAGAGCAGCCACTGCAGTTCTCCCTTCTCCTTCCCGCAGCTGACAGCCCCTCCTCCCCCGGGACTGAGCCTGGCAGGGAGGGGCGCGGGTCCCCTGGCCGCAAAAACTTACAGATTTCGCTGATCTCAGCAGTTCCACGTTTTCATGAGTGTTGTATGAAGTATGCCCAAAGACAGATTGCTCTGTGGTGTCCAGTCCACGCAGTTCCTGGCTTTTTACCTACTTTCCTGGAGGAGTAACTAAAACTTACAGCTCACCAGTCTGCCATCTTGCCCCGCCTCTCCCATTACATATTAAAGACTATATTTAATGGGACTATCTTACCAACATTACACTAATACTAGGTATGAATAATTACCAGCTGATAAGAGCTCTGGGATGTACTATGCTATGATAATTGTTTAAAGCTGAGAGTGATGATGATTGTACAACCAAGTGAAAATAATGTAAGAAACTGACCATTTATCTTAGGATAGAATATTTATTAAGTGAAATTAGGAACCCACTACTTAATAAATCAAGCCCTCAACTTGAGGCTTGCTCTTGTGAAAGTTAGGGCTGTAAATGGGAGGCCGAGCCCTCCTATAATTATGCCTAAGAGGTACCTCTAGGGAACCTCTTTTGTTGCTCAGATGTGGCCTTTCCCTTTCTAAGCCCAAGTCAGCAAATAAATTCATTAACCTCCCCCAACAAGGGACATAACTCCCAGGGGAAAGAATCTCCCTAGCAATGTGAGACATGACCCCCAGGAATGAGCCTGGCCCTGCCAGCGAGGGATTGAAAATGCCTACTGGACCAAAAGGGGAAAAGAAAGGTAACAAGCTGAGGCACAATTGCTGAGAGATCCCAAATAGAGTTGAGTGGCTACCCTGGGGGTTTCTCTTATGCAAGCTCCAGTTAGACATCCCAAATGGCCAAAACATGCTATGCCCTTACCAAAATTAGTCCCCAAATACCTAGGTCCCTACCTGAGATTCTACAAAAGATTCACTCACTAAGTTTCACCTCTCAGAAACTTAAATCCACCAAATGTTCCTATGCCAGACAAGTCCTAAAACTCAGAGGCAACAGCCTCTTTAAGAACAACAATCAGGTGCAGCCCCCTTCCCCACACTCGACACTCCCTTCAATACGAACAAGTTAGGATGCTCACTGCCTAGACATCCTGGAGACGGAGAAAGAGATTATCTAAGTGAGAAGAAGGGGTAGCAACAAACAAGATAAGATTTAACAAAGGTCTATGAATACTGAAACTTTATATAAATGTATATACATATATATATATACACATATTTAGATACTGGGGTGTTGTAATAGCTGGAAGGAGATAAATGACATGGTAGAATTGTAGCCTATAACATTCTTTGAAATTTGCTCTATAGCTACTTGTTGAATTGTGCTTTGAAAGTCTTCACCTTTCTGTATATACCCTATATTGCATAATAAAGAAAGAACTGAAATTGTGGAACTGTAACCCATAACAATTTTTGAAATTACCTATATAATTGCTGGTTGAGCTGTACATCGAATGTTAACACCTTTCTGTATGTATGTTATACTTTACAATAATGGAAATAGCTGAAGCTGTGGAACTGTGACACATGACATTCTTTGAAATTTGCTCTCTAACTACTTGTTAAATCATACTGTGAGAGTTATCACTGTTATGCATATATGTTAAAGTTCACAATAAAAAATGCAAAAAAAAATGTTTGGCAGAGATTGGTTTTGCCATAACTTTGCATTGAATGTTTAGAATTTTAAATAAAGGAAACCACTTGATTCTAGATGTTGAAATAGTATTTGGTAACTCATCCTCATGGCTCTGCACTCTAGCAATCCAGCCCAGTTTTTGAGAGACACCTGCCAGCTTCAGGCTCTCAATGCAGGTGACAATCTACCAGTGAGTCAAATATTGTGCCTCCAGAAAGCGTGCTAAAATTTCCATAGAGCACAGCAAATGGAAATTTTAGTTAAGAGCCACCTGATCTCCTGCTCCAAAATAAAGAAATAAAAACAAGTTAGGAACTAATGGATTATTTAAAAACCAATAACTACTTTTGGTTAATTGATTTCAACTGAAGCTCAAACTATTATTGAAAATAAATTAGATGCCCCCAAATAGAAAGAGAAGCAATGTTATTTCAAAATGTATTCATGAAAGAAATAAGTAGAAAATAAAAAGAAATGTGCCTTATAAAATAAGCAGACTACAATAAGTTATACAGTAAGAAGTACACAGTATGTGAAAGGGAAACAGCAACTTTTATGATTGGATTATAAATCGAAGGACTAATGTTTAATCTCCCACAGAGGAAAGGGAGGACATTATAAGTTAATATTTTATTTTTTTTAATTAAAAGAGAATATGCAAGTCTCTAAAAAGGACTATAATGATCAGAGGGATAATCTGTGATATTAGGAAGGAATGTTTTCCTCAAAAATACAAATATTCTTCTAGATTATACAACTGCAAAATGACAAACCACAGCAGGGAGAAGGCATTTATCCTACAATGTCTCCTCTGTCAATGGCCATGGCCCCTGCATGCATTCATTTGGATTTATTTCCTGGAACAGAAAAAAATAAATAAACTAAACCCTTCTTTTATGGAATAAAATTCAAACTGAAAACATAATTAAAATATATATTAATTTAAAGAGAATACATTTACTGTCTTGTGTAGGAACTTATATATATATAACCTATAGATATAGCTACAGACCATTTTCCTGTGGAAGTATCAAAGAACCAAAGTAGGCTCCAAAACTGTAATGTTTCTTATAACATTTCTGAAACAGAAAGGGCACTGCATTATTTGTTGAATTATGTTTAAGCTTTGGAGTTCCAAACTTCCTACATTTGTCTACTATCATTTTGGTTATTTCATAATGGGGCCAACAGGCATGTCTTTCCAAATATTTGTCCACCAAGAAATTCTGATTAATTTCCCTGAATAATTTTGATGAATATTATCTGAAATAATCAGCATTTATATGAGTAGCTAAATTGCTGTATATAAGAGAAAGTGAGTTGGATTCACTGGCACTTTAAGATGAGTGTTTACAATACAGTAAAAATATATAAATATTTTATACACTTCCTAGTAACAGTAACTTCACAATACACTTACATTTTTTTCTATAGTCACTGTTTAGCTATTTTGAATACCTACAAGGAATATTGAATGGAGTACTATCTACAAAATTTATGCAATACTGAAACATAAGGTAAACCTATCTTCCGCTAAATAATAAGTAGAATAAAGCTGGCACACTTTTAGTTTAATTTAATTGCAACACATCTCTCCCCGTTGTAACATTAGTGATACGGAAAAAGTCAAAGGAGGCTCATTAATGTGATGGGATAAAGAGAGAAAACTGATATTTAAAGCACTTTCCTTAAAGCAGAATTCCAATTTGGTACAAATGAAAAACTGATGCAAAGATATAGGCATTCTTCCTAGAGTAACATTCAGATTCCAAAATTTCAAATTATTCCTTTGCATCTATGAATGCACATGTCAATATAATGAAAAAGATAAATAACATCTTAGATTTATTATGAAAGTAGTTTTGACTTCACAGACCCCCAGAAAAGGGGCTCTGGGATCTCCAGAGTTTCAGGGACCATAAGGTGCAAACCACTGGTTTGAAACATGTGTTCCCAATGCAGTACACCCCCAGTTGAATGGCTTCATAACATAACTGGTTAACTTTCCATTTTCTGGGAAGCAGTTTAAAAACCATATCGTCACACATCTTACACACACTTCCTTGGAGATAGGTTACATATAAATGAGGAAGCACATAGGTTACATATAAATGAGGAAGCACGTCATCCAATCTGATAGGGGAATAAGGTTTGGTAACCTTTAGAATGCCATGTAGCAATTCATGCTTTAGAAATATACTAACATGAAATGCTGCCCAAATCACCTAAGACTACCTGTAAATATTTTTGGAGAGTTCTTCTAATAGTTCACAGGTTATGCAGCCTCCTGATAAAGAACTATTTTTAAAAGTGAGTAAATAAAATGTATATATATGCCAATAAGTGATATAAACAAATGAAGTGGGAAGTGAGCTGGAGAAAGTCTTCAGTACTGCTGAGGGCAAGTGCTGCTTTCTTCACAATACCTCCATTTTCAGGACATCATGTGAACATTATTACATGCAGAGAAGCCAAAGAAAAACTTTCTAGGTCTGTACGCAAAGAAAAAGATCATGCACTTCCCTAGCATTCCAATTATCCCCAAATCTGGAGAAACTGTAAGCTGATGGAACCATTAAAATTTTTAAATATTTTATATTCAAATTACCATGATATTATGCAGTACAGTAGAAAATTCTAGTTAATGAAAAACTGTACATAGCAAAGAGATGTTGCATTAGCTAAGGATTACAATTCCAAATGCTCTGGGCTACTTGTTCACGCTCCATTGTTACTCAGGGAATTTTGTGAAAAATTGTCATCACTATTGGCTACTGGTTATTCTACTTGCATAAGATGGCTCTATTTAACAAATACTTAAAATTAGAAATGCAATTATATTTTTCCTTTGAAAATCAGTTATTCAAATGGAGTTTATTTCAAAGAAAATCATACTCTTAAAGCAGGTAATATGCTATAAAATGTGCAATTTTGTTTACCTAGAATTTAAAAAAAGGTGCTTCATTTGGTAGTATAAGTCCTGAAATTAAATGCTATAACCTAAGAAATGTTTAATTGACTATAAGTTTAATAGACTTTTAACGTGAGAGTTTTAGAGGCTTTTTAATTTAGGGGTTTTATATAAATTTCACATGTGCAAGCTGGTAAATTGAGTTCTCTAACCAAAACTAAACAATTAATTCATTTCAAATAAATCGAGAAATTCACACGTTGCAGAAACTGTAATTCTAGAGACTGTAATATAATCAGGTCAAATTGAACCAAAGAAAAATGGAAGATGTGCAGCTTAAACATTATGTTAATGTATTAAACATTAACACCTTTTCAGGGTACTTAAAATTAAGTACTTAAAATTTTCTCACTCTATTTGTTTCACTCTTCCCTGGAGTTTGAGGTTTAAGATCTTTGGAAGCATACACTCTTCCACAAACAGCTCAGGATATTGAATGTTCACATTTAAGTTTGAGTTCCTTCATTTCTCAACTTATCAGAAAAATTGTATTTTATCTAATTTTCCAAAGCTGTCTCTATTATTTATGCTATTAGTAATCTCAACTAGAAGCCATCAATAATTCTTGGCTACTTAAGTCATATTATTTTACAATGAAATTTGAAACTTGGTTTTAATAATAGTCTACAGAGGAGTGCATTTGGTTCCATCTGCAATCAGTGGGAGTGTATGTTTGTTTCTATTTTGTCAGTAAAATTAGAGGAAAAGATTATCAGCTGGAAGTATGGACGAGACAGGAGAGATTACAAGTTGAGGGGAGAGAGAAGGAACAGTCATTTAGAGGAGTTAATGCTGGAAACTGCCTGACATGAGTGATCACGAATTTAAAGCAAGAGCTGTTAGCATGGTTTCTGGCTTTTCTATAGCCACACTCAGCTGCCTACACGTAGCTGCAGATGAACTGCTGGGTTGCAGTTAACAAGATCTTGAGTTTCACCTATGAGCATGCAGAGAGGGTATGTAGGCAAGGAAATTGAGGTGGACGCAATGAAGTGATTATAATGCTGAGTTATCCCATTTAAAGTGTGCAAGCACAAAATTAGAACTGGAGGTAGATAAATTAGTGTGAAAGGTGGCATTATTGATAGATTAAATACCCCGATGAATGAAGTCTAGTGGTACATGGAAGACAGTAAGCTGGAAAGACGTGAGCCCCTTTGAAGAGTGGAAGTCTTAATTTAAGCCCCTGAGAAAGTGTAGCAATTGGTAAATTGGTAATTGGTAAAGACAAGTTCTAGAATTTGACTTCAGGAGTAAGTTGCTTAAGATAAGAGGAGAATAAGATATAACTGGAAGAGAAGAATTTGAGGAACTGAGAGTGCTGAGTACTGGAAGTTGTCTTTTTTGGATACTGAAATCACCAAGTTCTCTGGAGAAGTATTGATGAGGGTGGCGATAAACTCGATGATAAAATCTCAAGGAGGGCTGGGGATTGACCAGAATTGCGTACATGATACAAAAGCAGAGGGTAGTACATAATTGCATATGTATGTATATATTTAGAGAGGAGAGAAGGACTAAGATCTAGGAGGGGCAATGAGCAGCAAGGAGGACACCTGCCTCCCCTCCAGGCCCAGGGGCCTGAGGGGCATGGAGGAGACGACAGTCACCACCTGAGCGGGGCTAACCAGCCACGTTAGTGCCTCGCCTGAAACACGCCAGTGCTTTTCCATCCCATCCCATAATGGTTTTCAAGCCTTATGTTTTCTTCCTGGGATTACTGTCCAAATTCTTTCCCCACAGTCACAATCAGCCATGTCTCAGCTGCGGTGAATCTCATTCACTTCTTCAAACTTGCTAATCTCTCATTTCTCTTTTAGCCTTCACATGTGGTATTCCATCTGCTCACTCCCTCTACTTCCCTTTGCCCTGGCTAAAAGCTAGCTCTTATTTACCCTTAAAAATCTGCATCTTCCTTGCTTTCTTCTGCTGCTTCTAAGACCCTTGCTGACTAGACTAAGCTAGTTGTGCCCGGTTGCTGCAATATGAAACTAAACCTACCTCAGGATAACTGCCTTTTTAACTGTCTTTTCTCAAGGGGATTTTTCCGTGAAACCAAAGTCCACGCATTCATTCAACAGTTACGTGAGTCTGCTAAGTGGCAGGCACTGTTCTCAACACTGTGTCATCCTGGTGTCTTTGCTGCCTAACTAAAGACCCAGAACATAGTAACAGCTCAGTACATGATATTTTTTCATTCAAGAATTCGTCATTAGGATGAATGGCTACAATTTATTGTTGTCACTTTATGTTGTATTCACTGGTTTAACTGTCAACCACAGTGACTCATGTATACACAGCTCAAAAAAAAAGCAGTCCTAGCTTACTATGAAATAGTTCTATTACGAAGTAGTTTTAGTTGGTCTAAAACTTATAAAAAAGATTAGCTTCCCCATCAGTACTTCAGTGTTATAAAATTTCACTGATGTCATAATGCATAAAACTGAACAGTAAACAAGGTTTGAAATAAATTGTCAGTGCTTTAAGGTGAAAGTGTTAACGGACTAAATGATTTGCACCTGGATATAGCATGCAACTCCATCAAAATCAATCTTGCTGCTGCAGATGGAAAAATTCCATTTCTGAAAGTACACATACAGACATGATACAAAGCAGGTGAGTGAAAAAGAAATGTATGTGCTGCTGTCATGCCAATCAAGAAAACTGGAAAATATGCCTTAAATGGTTTTAAGATTAATTAGAATTGGCAAATATCGTCAAGATCAAAATGTTTTCCATAGGCTCATGGAGATGAAAAGCTGTCCCTCCAATCCTCTAAACCATCCCCCTGCCTCCAGGAGTGAGACCCATAGAGTCCATCTCTAACTATCCATAAGGGCTTTGTGGACCCTCTTTAACATCTGAGAGCTGTTGTTATAAAGCAGATGTGTGAAAAACTTGATGATTTTTAAATGTTAACTAGTATGGTTTAAATTGTATTAGTTCTGAAAAATAGTCTTGAATAATAGTGCTGGAGGTAAAAAGTGAGCATCACAACCCACTCCCTTGATTTAAATACAATTGGGACGCAGAGGAACCGAGAAATTAAGACACACATCCAATATATCCCAGTGGGCAGGGTGGGACACTCACAGTCCACTTTTCCATACCTTCCCTCCTATCTTTGGGTTTCTTTTTTTTTTTCTTTTGTACATTTGGTTGCTAATTTCTATAAATGTATTTGCTTTTCCTAGGACATAATTCACACTGTGAATGTTTTTCTCTGCTGAACATGAAGGGAGCAAAATGGCAGATAAATACACAGCAGAAAAAAATAAACGCAAAAGAATGGTTTAGGTCCACAGGTGTCACCTAGGAAATCTTAACTGGCTCTCAATCTCTGCCCCCTCCTTGCTCTGCCTCCAGGACTATTATGCCTCCTCATATTCTCTAGAGCTTTTCCAGACCTTAGTAAGGAAGGGTTTTCAGAACCCATGTCAATGCTCAGGGACTTCTGCTGATTACCTCACCAGCTTTATACTGAGCCTCAGAATGCAGTATTCTGTCTCCTTGTTAGATGAAGACGTCACCATGCCTCCCAGCTTTGAGACCAGACCCCCCCCCCCCACTGTGGCCTGCCAACTGCCTTTCATCTGAGCCCCTGATTCAATCACACAATCATCCTCCCCTCAGAGCAAGCATTCTGCCTGGGACCCCCATCAGAGCGACTGCAGGAAGGTTCTGCACCGATGACTGTACACGGACCCCATGGGCACCTGCTCCTGGATTCTCCAGAACCAGGCTCAGAACATGCCTTTTGGAGCTCTCATGGAGACTGCCTAACGGAATGGTTTCAGCCTTCACTGACATCTGACTAGGGCCCACCTCCACCCCTGCAAGTAGATCTGGTTCTGGATTCCAGCTACCTCACTCAGTTCTCTCCTTCTATTGATAGAGTCAAGTCTGGTTGTGTTCTGAAATATTATTATATCAAGAATTTTAATAAGTAAACTAACATTTATAATTTTATTATAAATATTAATTAAACAATTATATTTTATAATATTACATATTAAATATTGTACTAGTAAGTTAAACACCATAAATTAAATGCTGAACAATGGGCCCAAGACCTAGTTAGATCAGTCATGCATAATTTTTCACAATTCAAAGATATACTGTTTTTTATTTCCCTTAAAGGTTTTATTAAATCAATGATACCCCTTTCAGTGGTTAGATTTATATAATTTCACTCATTAATCTTCATTTTATGGATAGAAGGAAGATGTATTTTGCTGAGAAGCTGTCTGGGCTAATATCACTGGTCTATTTCACTCCACCAGTTTCCATAACATAAATGAATGGACAATGATAGAGGTAAATGAGGAGAGGGAAAAAAGAAGCAGATGTCACTGAAAAGGAAAAAAATTGAAAGGTGAAAGGATGATGGCCCAATAAGTGCTGCCTAGAGGTAGGAGGAGAGGAAAAGCTAATGAAAGATCATGGACAAAGACTTTCTTTCCATGTGCTTCATACTTAAAACATCTTGATTTTCTTCAACCTCCCATCTCAGGCTACATTTCATATTCACATACTACCCCTAAAATATTAAGTGAGAATATGGCATGTATGGTGGGCTTGGTTTACGTTGTCACAGCATGAAGATGAGCAGAAGTGGGAACCAATGGAAGTAAAGGGAGAGCAAGATCATGATAAATACACAAAATGGTAACCAACTTATCCACAGAAGAGGGGATGAAATTATTAGAATAATTTAGTTTAAAAATCTGCAGAGGCTGGGTTGCTGGACTTCTGTTTATATTGTCGTTTTTCCTTTGGTGCCTTCATTTTGAGACATTTGAGACACCACTATTGAGGGCTGGTGATGTTGGCGGCACTGATGACACAGGTCCTCACCACATGCTACAACTGTGGTGTCAGACAATATATACAGAAAACAAACAGATAATTACAAGTAGCCCTTTAGCGTTAGAAGGAAGAGGAACATGGTGGACCGTTTCAGCAGCATCCTGCGAATATCACCATCTAGACATTCATTTTATTACATTTAACCTCATGTATTTACACTCAACTATCCTTCGATACACCGAAAAGCTCTTCTTAGGAAGAAAGCAGGTATGTTTGAACATTTAACACAAAATTGGGAAATAAGCGTCAAACGAACTGGATGGGTTTTTACAGGTCTGTTTGGATCCTGGGTCTGTCTGTGGTAATTTCATTAGCGACTGTCATCACGGTGTCCTCAGGTGAACTTGCAGCTGGCCTCTCTCTACCTCTCCATTATCTTTTTAATCTTACTGAAACACTTACCACATTTTTCTCATAGATAAATAGAGTTTGAGTCTATCGCTATTCTCACAAACTTAAAATTAGCAGGGTGTAAATTAATAAGATTTTACTGAGCTAAGATTTTTCGAGCTAGGAAAGGATTTCTATGTCCTTCCAAATTAAGATGTGTTTTAAAAAGCAGACGTTAGTTTAGATAATTAATGTGCTGTCAGTTGAAACAAAATGTCTCACACATTCATCATTGCTGATGATATCAGACTTGAAAACAGATTCACCTTTGTGACACCAGAAGACATTAAAATGTGAGGCCAAAATTAGCTAAGCTGTAATAATAGGGTGATAATTGCTAAGTGTAAAGCCCCACAGAAAATGTATTTAGCAAAACACTAACACTTTCAGTGTGAACTTATTTCTTATTCCCAATTTAAATTGGAAATAAGAAAAATTCTTATTTCCAGTTTAAAATAAGAAATTAACAAAAATAAGAAAAATTCTTATTTCCAATTTAAATTTTGTCATTAGGTAATATATATTCACTGAAAGACTTCAATAAAATTATGAGAAATTACTATTTACTTTCCAACAGATATGCATGAAATTTCATTTTTGTAAATTTTCTTTAAGAAACTTGTCACAAAAGGAATTTTTAAAATTGCTTATTTCTTTTCATCAGAATCTGGATTTTCCTCTATGGACCCAACGATGTCTATTCTCTCTAGAGTACAGGATATTAACATCTCATTTTCATTATTTAAAATCTGTTGGCTTGTGGGAGTTGAAAAGTTTGCATTTGTCAGCTCCAATTAAACACTAATGTCAACCAACTGCAATATGAAGAGTTTGCTACTATAAAACTGAAAAGTTCAGCAGTAAAATGGACAGAATTTTCTTTACTTTTCAATGGTAAGTCAAGTTGTGGAAATGCTGACTGTTCTCTAATGCAAAATCTTACTTCTTTGATGAATATCTTCCTTACCAACCATCAAAAAAATTAATGACTTTTAATCACAGATAAACTGAACACTTGACAACTGTCATCAAATAATCTAGTTTACAGTAGTCACATGAATTGATACTGCTTTGAACCAATCCTAAATGGTGATCCACTGATTGAATGTAGAGGTAGAGAAATTTTATATGTGTTGACCAAGATGAGCAACTACTTCTAGACTTCAAAAATGAAATATACCCAAATACTTCACATATAACAAAGGTTCCTGAAGATTCTGTTGGAAAGAAGCACATATTCCACTTGTCAAATAAGTCACAGGCCCTGCTCACCATTAATGATTGGGAACTATATTGCTTCCATAGAAAAGGGCAGCAGATATTAGGTGCATATGTACACACACACACACACACACACACACACACATGCATACAATATATAACATAGTCTATCCTCTTGGTCATAAGATATTCACTTTCCTCCCTTCTTCATGCAAACATTTTCACCCCCTCCTCAATGGAAATTACCCAAAAGTCTCTAAAATCATAGCTCCAGTTTCAAAAATCCAGGAATTCATGATAATCTCTATATCAGACCAAGATATATCTTCTCTGCTCCAGAGCTCTATGATTTAAAAAGGCAAGAAATTCACACACACCCACACACCCAATATACTATATCAAAACTAGGACAAGATAATTGCGATAAACTCTTCCATATAGAAAGGGGAAGTAGAAAACATTTATGAAACATTATGAAATCTAACTGGGCAGACATTACAAGGGGCCCCTACCTGCTTTTGGAGAATGTTCCTTTATTTGGCTTAGGTTCTTCTCCCTGAGAGTAGTTACCTTCTCTGTGGTTTTCTATGGCCCTTGGCTCTGCTCTTTAGCAGGTCCTTCCTTTTCTATTATATACTTTGGCCACATCTGAATATGCTGATGGAAAATATGACCTCCTTGATGTTGACAACATGCTCAGCCTATTCCCTGCCCATAGAAGTTTCGGGAACCAAGGATAATTTCAAATGAGAAGTCAGTTTCTTTCAGCCCAGGCTGGAAGCTTATTTTCCAGTATAACTTTGACAAAATTAGTAGCCCTCCCCTTCCACCTTTTATTTGATTCCAGCCAATTCCACATGCCAAAAGCCACATCTCCAATTCTTTTGGACGCACTTCGCTGTCCCTGAGCTACTTGCAGGAACCATGAATTAAGGAGATGTTCTGATAGAGGTACAATCATATTCTCTTCTCCCTTCACCATTTTGTGCAGCTTAGAGGATTTACAGGGAACGACCTTACTATATTCAGAGCCCCTAACAACAGGTTTGAGGGCCACCTCATTGACTTGGTCCTTGCCACAAAGTTCAACTTTAATTGACCTTTAATGTTCAAAGCCACCCTCAGTTTTATATTTTATCATTAAAAATGAGAATAGACACATCTTACAACCCTGGCAGCCACATAACTACTTAAATTTCTATATTCCCTTAACATAAGTCTTCGGAAACAGCAGTTCTTTTTTGTGCTCATCTCTTTGAGGCCCTCATCAAACGCACCAGTAGCAAACAAGAAATGCTAGTTACACATCTTTTCACCTAAAAACCCATACACTCATTCAGTACATCATCTATCTTTAAACATCATGCAGGAAACTAATGTACCGGATGTTTTATCACTTTATAAAATGGGTTGCCATTATTCCAGCCTCCAGTATGTGTTCTCACCACCTACTTCCAGCACTGTAGTCAGTGACAGAGTTTAAGCTTTTTTTTTGTCTTTTGTTATTTAAATGTCCATACCAGTCAGCTTTAACTCAGTTAAGCTGTGGAAACAAGCAACTCCAAAATCTCAGTTGCTTAAGACAACAAGGTCAACTTTTCACTCCTGCAATTCCCCTGCTGGCCAGCAAAGGCTCTGCTCCAGGTCCTCTCCATTTCAGCATCCACAGTGAGTTACAACTGCCTCCCTTGTGTGTGCTGGTCTCATGACATGTGGCAGAGGCCTGTGTTGGCCCTTAAGGCTTCTGCTGGCAGGTGGCACACATCACTTCTCTTCACATGACTTTGGCCGAGCAATTGACACATGGCTCAGGCTGATACTGATACTGTGGGAAGTACAATCCTCAAACAGGAGAGGGCAATTGCAATGATCTGTAAAACCACGACTCACTTTTTAAAATTACACAATTAGACAAATGAGTCATGTCTTTGGGGATAATACTTCATTAGCCCACAAGCACCCCCTGATTTCACCATTTCCTTGCAAATGATTCAATTCCATGCAATTTCTTAAAGCCTCAATTGACAAACACAGAGGTTTACTTACCACCACCACTCCAACAAATTTTTGCATGTTAAAACAATTTACAGGAATAATGGCTAGTGTAAAACAAGAACCTACATGCATCCTCTTGAGCCCTTCTAATATATTCCTCTTCCACAGTCCAGCCCCAATGCACATGTACATCATTAAAATTACATTTATATCTTCATAAAAAAAGAGACATATCAAAGACGACACGTTTGCTGTGGTGTCAGCACTAATATGAGCAGAGGACAATGTATAAGCCTCATTGATCAAATGACTCTGTTTCCATGTGATGCTATTAGAGAAGAAAACTTAGTTGTTTGATTGCACCGTTTGGACTAAAAATTGAGTCTCAAAGTGAGAAATGTGTTCTTGCGTTCTGTTTTTAAATTACCCAGTGGAAAAATAATTCAGCTTTAAAATTGTTTTTTGTAATCTCCAACTGTCTGGCTTTGGCATTATCTGGAAGCAGTCTTTCTAACTGGGGAGCTAATGATTTTTGCCTCAAAAGTTGGCCAACAGGAGCAGATGTGGTGACTGGAACACCATCTGAGTAACAGTTGCCATGTGGCAGCGGTCTCAAAATCACACTGACATTTGAAACTGTGTTTCTTTAAAAAAAAATGTCTTTGTTGTCTGTATTGGTGGCTGAAATCACCCCACAGTTGCAGGAACCAGGATGTTAACGCAGGGATCTTTACCTTCCAGAGAGACACTCGCGCATTCTTGAAAGCTCTGAAATACTCCCAAATCCATGAGTGAGTGACCAGACGCAACACAATGCGATGCCTAAATTCTTTTAAACACGAGAGCACTGGGCGAGAATACAGACCAGGATTTTGTCTGACATTATTTGCTTAAAGCTTAAGACTTGATACTTTAAAGATCCCATGCCATATTTAAACACACACACACACACACACACGACACACAAACTGGACATGCTGAAACATTATTGAAGCCACAGAGCAAACAAAAAAATAATAAACTATTAGAACCACAAAGAGGTGCAGCTTGTCTCTGTAATACCTTTCTTTCCTTACACTTAAGTATTTTTAAAATCAATTTTAGTGATTAAAATGTGGAGGTTTTTATCCCAATTAATGCCATATATGAATAAAGAAGAAAATGTCTTATATTTATTATAAAATATTATTTTGAAGGTACCCAACATGTGTTCAGTTATAAAATACCTCCTCTTCCTTTTGGTTGAGTCCCCGTTTTAGTTCTTCCACTTGAAATCTCAGTTGCATCATCATCATCATCACAATCACAGATTAAAAGTAAAAAATAAAACCATTCAATAAAGGAAAATATTGGAAGATAAATTTGGATAACCTTTTTTTTGTTTTGTTTTTAATTTTACTCACCAATTAGGGAAGGCTTTTCCAAGTATGATTCCAAACCATGAGATCATAAAATAATGATACATTATAAATATATAATTTTTGAATAGCAAATAAAATAAAGTTCTACACAGAAAATGTTGCAACAAAAATCAGACAATTTTCTTCCTATATGAAGAATTATATTAGGTCCATATAATTTGACTTGACATAAAATATGGGGAGAGAGTTCACAAGAAAGAAAATACTCATTCTATAAAACATGTTAAAGATACTCAACTTTGCTCAAAATAAGAGAGATTCCAATTTATATTAACATTGTCGAAATGACAAAAGTTTAGAAATGGAGAGCAGATTAATAGTTGCCAAGGGGGAAGGATGGGAGGGGGCCAGGAAGTGGGTGTGGTTTTAAACGGGCAGCAAAAAGGATCCTTGTGTGATATAAAATGGTATTTGCACTGGATCAATCTCAGTACCCTAGCTGTGGTATTATACTAGAGTTTTTTAGACACTTTACCAATGGGGGAAACTGGGTAAAGGGCACACTGTTCTCTCTGCATAATTTCTTACAAATGCATAAGCATTTACAATTATCAAAAATCAAAAGTTTAACTAAAAAACACATTGAGATATCATTTATCATGTCTTCAGACTGGCAAAGGTAAAGTTTGGCAAGGCAATCTGTTGATAAAATGTGGAGAATCAGGGATTCATGGATGGGGAAATATTGGCAACGTCCTTTAAAATTAAACATGCACATTAAATCTGCCTCATTCCACTTCCAAGAACATATTCTCCAGGTATAGGCCCAGTTGTGTGAAAAGTTTTGTGTAAAAGTATATGTATAAGGATGCATCATTATTTTTGTTTTTGTTAATAATGAAAGATTAGAAACTGAATTTCCATCATAAGGGGCTGGTTAAATAAATAAACTATTAAACCATTCAATATTATAAGACAGTTTTTTTTTAATCTATTGATATGGAGCTATTTCCAGAGAAGTCTAGTAGGTTAGGCAAAGTACAAACAGGGACCACAGTGAGAAGCTGGCGTAAAGTGAATTTTGATGAGACAGTGGCTGACTGGCAGGCTCCTGTCTTCTGTGGGACCTCTGCACTCAGAGCAGAACAGACTGCAGTCCTGGGGCGGGGAGAAGATGTGGACTAGAGGACAGGCCTCCTGGAGAAACCGCTGGCCACTACTCTCAGGAAACCAGAAGGTGGGAAAGGAAGGTGGGGTTCACTGCTACCAGCCCCCTAGCTCCCAAAGAATTTTTACCTCCCAATATCCCCTGACAAATGGGTCTTCATTAGCTAGGAGATTCCTGGCATCGATCAGTGCTGTGGTCCCATAGACTCCTGACCCCCATTGAAATCAGAATCACCACCACTGATACATAAAGCCAAAAGTTGCCAAACAGCAGCTGGGAACAAATGGCTGTGGACTGCACAGCTAGCACCCGGCTCCTACCGCCAGTCAACTGGGCAGTCTCGCTTCACACAAACACTCTCTAACCTCACAACCAGACTGCAGTTCAAACATCGCAGAGTTTTGCTGAATTACATCATAAATCACATTTACATTGCAAACCAATTTCTTGTTTTGTCTCTCCAGGATAAATTTTCCAAATGTCAAATTATATATCTTATTCTTTTACAGAGAAGTATGTAAGTGGGAACTCAATCCTACCATTTGGAATGGCAATGGAGCATTTAAGACCTCCCTTGATCTATGAAGCGTAAAGAATTCCCAGCAAAGATAATGCAGATCTAAATGGGACAGTTATAACAAATTTGCAAAATGATAACTTTTTCTCAGGAACTGCAATACCTCTGTGATGTAGGAAAATTATTTCCTGGAAATCAATGCTTTGATTTTAGTTTGCTCATACAATTCACTTAGACTGGATTAAATGTAATTAAGTAAACAAAAACCTTTGAAAGGCTTATATTAAAAAGAGAGAGGGAGGGAGGGAAGGAAGGAAGGAAGGACGGAAGGAAGGAAGGAAGGAAGGAAGGAAAAAGAGGGAGGAAAAGAAAGGACCTAAAGAAAAAGGAAGACTTTTTTATCAACCTAAATTCCACTCTTCACCTTGAGCCATCCTTAGAGGCGGAGTCCTAATATTCCCACTCCACTTTTTAGCCATTTGCTCAGGGACTATCAGCTTATTCTCAGCCCAGGAGATATTTATTAGTTAGTCTACTGTTCACAATGAGTGGTCTCCAAACTAGCAGGATCAGCACCACCTGCTGACTTCACCCTGACAGAATCAGAGACTCAAGGGTTTGTTGGAGTCCAGTCATCCTGCTTGTTTGTTACAGGTGATTCTGATTCAGCCCCGAGTTAGAAGTCCGCTGGTAAAAACCAGTTGCAGTAACCTTCATCCTTGCTGGTGGATACGTTGGGAAGATGAATATAGCCTAATGAACAATGAGATGTGAGAAGCCTCTGTGGGTGGGAGGAGATGATATAGACTGTTTTTAGCACTTAAATATATATGAAAGGATGATGTATGCCCAGAGCTACTCCTGCACTCTGGGCCAATAGGGGCAGCCCTGCTTACACCGGAGGATGGCAGAGCTGAAGGACAAGACGAGTGGGGGATTCTGGATGGTTCTGCAGGGCTGCTGACCTGGACTGGCTTCACCTCAGGACATCTGGTTATATGAGAAATTACACCCAATGTTAGCTAGAGCCAATCCCATAGCCAACCATATCCTAACTGTGCTCACAGGATATCTTTTTCTTTCTGTTCTAATAAAGATAAAATCTTTATCTTAAATTCACTTTAAGGAAACAATAAATTATTTCACTACTACAAAGATTTTTTAAAAAACCATTTAAGGAGAAAGAAATTAATTTTTGTCAAGTACCCACAATGTGCTAAATTCTTCACATACCTTCTCGCTCTTAAGCCAGGTGACAACCCCTGGTGGAAAGAATACGTTTACTAATTCAGTCTCCGAGAGACTATGCAAATTGCTTACGGCAACCTGACTGTAAATTATGTCTGCACTTTTCATTTCATCAAAACAATATCGCATGGCTGGTTTTAATCTTGTTATTAGGCTTTATCCTTCCGTGACTTCACAAATTCTTTGACACTTTTAATCAATTAATTCACCACCACCACCTCCATTTTAGTTTCTGGGGAGACATGGATTTCTTTTTTAATTCTCAAAGCTATGGCTTTTGCCACGGTACACCCATCTTTTGTTAATCTTGTGATGAGAAAGCAATGAGAACCCTCCCACCCCAGTTCTTCTTTCACATACGTGTTACAGTAAATAATGGAAGAACTGAGGATCACACGGCATCATCCCAGGCAAGCGTTTGATGCTGTTATCTGAAAGTATGATAAATACTGTAACTTAACTATAGATGTGCAATTGGAAGGCATCCAGAATGGATGTTCATTTAAAGAGTTAATGATTTGCATCTGAAGAGAGAAGTTACAAGTAAAAATCCACATGGATTTCAGAGCAAGCTTATTTGAATTTATCTTAGTGGTAAAATACATAAAAATTATGATGTGCTATACCTGTCTTTTATTTTGGAAGGGAAAAACACGAAGGGCAATTCAACACGTATAAAAAATACAGAGTACTTCGGATTATCTGTAGCATGTAATCCTCTGTAAATCAAAAGCTTTGCAACTGGACAGTAAATTTTACCCACATTCCTTTTGTAAATGGATCTGAATGGTAATATTGAGTCTTCATGTAGAAAATAAACATATACAATGTGTTTGTATAAAGATATTTTTGATAGAACAATAGTAGTTTCTCTAGTAGCTTGAATTGACTCTCAGTCTCAAGTAATATAAAGTATTCATAACGGGCTTTAAAATCCACATAGGGAAAAAGTTTTGATAATGGATGGTGGTGATGGTAGCACAATATTTTGGAAATAATTGACAGCTCTGAATTATATATTTGAAAGTGGTTAAAAGGGGAAATGTTAGGTTGTATATATGGTCATAGGATAAAATTTTTTAAAAAATCCATGGAACTGCACAACACAAACAGTGAATCGTAAGTTAAACCTTGGCTATAGTTAATAGTACAATTATAAAAATGTGCTTTCATCAATTGTAACAAATGTTCCACACCAATGCATGGTGTTAATAATAGGGTGGTATATGGGAATCCTGCATTTTATACATGATGGTTCTGTAAACCCACATTTCTCTAACAAAAAATCCATATAGAGTTTCTGAATTCATGTGTTAGTTTATGGTTTTGTATTATAAATAATAAGGGTATTGCTTTCTAGCTAGAGTTAACTTTGCATTTGAGACATCAAGTATTGAGGATCAAATGATATTGATTGTGGCAAGCAGACAGAGTGACATAATGAGAGGCTGGTAAACATGAACCAAGTCAGTTTCTAGGAATCCATTTGAAGGAAAAAAACAAAATGACATACAGGAAATTTCAAATTATTATTATCGATTTTATTTCTGTTCCATTAAAAAACTCAACAGAAAATTAGAAATTTCTGTATCTGTGATTTCAAAAATAGCATAATATTTGCTATTTGCATAGAAACAGAAATTCACAATTTAATCTATAGTTCAACTATATTTAAGAGAAAGCAGCACTTGGAAAACTGGAAATAACTTGTTCACATTCTGTTGATACTCTCATTCTATTCCAGCCATGCTTAATAATTCTCTCAACAAGGGCAGATTTTCTGTTCTCATTGACTCAGACATATTGGATTGTTACCACAGTCAAATTCATCTGCTTAAATAGGTCAAAGTACTCACAATCAGACAGATTAAGCATAATATAAAAAAATCTTACCCTACCAGGATATTTTGGGGGACCAATATCACTATATATATTATAATTCTTACCTCAAAAATACAGAAGCGAGAGGAACATATATATTCAACATAAATAAAGTCAATGTTATTCGTGACTATATTTTACGAAAGTTGGTAACAGAAGGGAGCTTAAAATAAGAGTATTTTAGTGGTCTTAAGTAGCATCTTTCACTGGTTCACCTGATATCTTATGCGTTAAATATAGATTTTAATGGTAGCTATAGAGTTGACATATTATCACACTTCATTGAGAAACATCTGCTGAGTGTCCACCATGTGCCAATGACTATGCTGTGTTTTGTACATAAAAGAAAACAAGATAGGTTCTCCGATTTCATAGAGCTTGGAATCCAGTAGAAGTGATAGACCAAAGACCAATTAAATGAGCAAAATTATCAGTACTCAGAAAGAATCAAATGAGGTGATAAGAGAGGGGATAATTCCTGGGATTTGGAGAAGCGGAGGAAATCTGATGTAGGGGGATGCCAGCCTGTGCCACCCAGATGCCTTTTTAGGATGGAAGGATGTATTCTCCAGCTGGTGGAAAAGGAGACAGATGACAGCTCTCAACTGACAGACCTTTCGGAAAATCCCCTTGGCTGAAAAGAGCTCCCTCACTAGGCTCACACCCCTTTCCTGGGGTAGCCTGGTCATTTTGGGGGTGTCAAGACTCATCTGCTTGCTCACCCCAGCTTTGAACAAATCCAAAGTTCCACCAGGCTTCAGAGCTCCTGAGGATCAGTTGTAGTTTCACTGTCACTGCACCAAACCCCACCTCCCCCTCCACCAAGTCCTGCTGTGTACCTATCTCCTGGGGTAAGGGCACTTCCTAATATATCCTGCGTGTTGATATCGATCTCAGAATCTGCTTCCCAGGTAACCCAAACTTCAGCAGCCAGGGTCCCCTGGCTGTCATTTTGAGAATCTGCCCTGCAGAACTAAACAGCGCAACAACAAGGCCACAGGTGGAAAAAGGATGATGGAAACTTTACTGAGAAGGTAATGTAAAAAGGGCACAAAGCTACAAGATTGCATTCACTGAATAAATATGAATAGCCTTCAGTGATTGAGGAATATATGGAATTGATTTGGAGAGCAGTTTTTTGAAAAACATTTATGAGTTCACTAAATATCATTTTAAGGCACTTTATTCTACAAGCAAGCAAGTTTTATTCCATAAGCAAGAGAGTGGCTGGTTATTAAAGGAGAATAAAAATATTCAAACCAGGGTTTTCAAAGATAAATCTGATAAAGAGTGGGGGGAGATGAGGTAAATTAAAAATCTATTGCAATGTCCAGGTGAGAAATTATTTTTAAAATGGACTGGGGCAGGGAAAAAACAGCCATGAATACATATTGGAGAGATTTTTTGAGGAAGGTTTCACAAGTATGCAATTAGTTTGGTGTGAAGTAGTAGTCAAAATTATGTGCATTTCCTCTAAGACTGGGACAAGGTTGCTTAAACCAGCCCAAGCAAAACCGAGAGGCAGAGAGACAAGTTTGAGAAGAGAAACAGTGATGAATTCAACTCCACCATGTTTCTTTCATTTGTAAGGCCCGCCATGTGCATGTATGTCAAGAGATACATATGCACCTAAAGGGAGTTTCTAAAATCATATATGTAGAGATAATGCTGGAATATGTATAAAGTAAGTATGGTGAGCTCAGGTCTAAAAATTAAAACTCTAACTTTGGAGTATGACTTTGTATTTATTCAGTGTCATAAATAATTCAGCAATTGGCTGAAATGTTTGTTGAGCATGCATTGTCATATCTAGTCAGTTAGTTTTGAGGAGATACAGAATAATGCCACTAATCTTCATTTCTTTCTAAGTCTTAATTTCCTCATCTGTAAAAATACATATAATAATAGCAACTTCAGAGAACTGTAACCTTTAAATGATAAAATATGTATAAATCTGTTTATGATACATTAATAAACATAACAGAAAACCAACTAACACTGGCTTGAAAATTAGGTTATCTTGTTTGTTTCAAATGCAATAAGAAGGCTAGCATAGGCAGTGCAGAGCTGATAGAGCTTCTCAGCAATGCCACAGGGACTGATCTGCCACTCTTAGCTTATTTGTGGGTTTTCTCTTATGCTTATTGCCTTGTAGTTACAAGATAACTGTGACAATTTTGTGGGCAGGAAGTAGGCGGGGAAGGAACAAGGATAAATGTGGTTTTCTCCTAATGATATTTTGACTTTTTATTGATAAGACAACCTCCCCTATACCATATTTTTGTAACATAACAATAATGAGAAAAGAAAAAAGAGGAAAACATTGAACAAAATACTGAGCGGCATATATAAAAACATTCAAAGTAATAGATGTAATCAAGCTGAGAAACAACAGAAGTAGAAAGAAATTACTGAAGTACAACCAGCTTGGGAAATTATCTTTCTGTCTATCTATCTATCTATCTATCTATCTATCTATCTATCTATCTATAAATGGACTCAGTAGGGTTATCATTTGGAGCAAAATAAGAAACCTTATTAAATGAAATAGTATCTTCAGCTGATGAGGAAAAATAGAAGCAGATCTAGATTTCTAAACCCAGCTACATTACTATATGAGAGTCAGGGGAAAATCATTTTCAGGCAGAGGCATGATTTATCATTCATATACTCTTAATAAAAGAACTCTGAAAGAATATTCTTCAGGGAGAATAAAATTGAAATCAAAAGGAAGGCTTGGGTGCAAGGAGCAGTATTTAGCAAAGAAATTAATAAATATGTTTGAATCTAAATAAACACAAACACTGACTGTAAAGCAGTAGGAAAAATAGCAATTTGGAGGAGGCAATAGATTAACTGGAATTAAAATATTGGACAAAATGACATAGACAAGGTGAGCTGAGTGACTGGTATGAAAACATTTTACGGTTTTGCATTTTTCTGGCGGGAGAAAGACTTTTTAAAGACAGGTGCCCATAATAAAAAATTAAGGTTGAGCACAACTCCCAAACCAGTTGAAGCTGGAGTAAAAGAGAGAATAAGATCATTAGTCCAACTTTATAAAGGAGTAAAAGAAAAAGATAATAACAAAGTGATATATTCTATTGAATGTAGTGGCATTATATTCTAAATATGAAATCCTAAAAGACTTCAGACAGGAAAATCAGGTGAGCTATAAAGAAGAGGGAATCCAATTGGCAGCATAATTCTCCTCAAGAATAATAGATTCAAAAAGGAGATAAATGCCTAAGGAATTCTGAAGGAATAAGAAGAAAACTTCAAAACTCTATGCCCCAACAACTTAATGCTCAATTATTAAGGTAAGAGGACAAGATTTAAAAATAAACAAAAATGCAGGAAATATATCACATATGTCCTCTTCCTGAAAAGTCTACTTTTAAACATAAACCAGCAACTGCTTTAAAATATAACCAATGATTGGGGAATTGTGAAATTACCAGGCTGGCAGAGAGCTTAGGATCCATTTAAAATAGGATTAATCTTGGTTCATGTGGCTGAGATACAGAATGTAATATAATACTTGAAATAAGCTTTACAAAAAATAATAATAAACAATTCCAAAGAAAAGCTTCCTGAACAAGCCCATCAACATGGCTAGTAGAAGAGATTATGAGAAGTGAGGAAAAAACAAGAGTAGAAAAAATGAATACTTTTTGAGTAGCTTCCATCTACCATGCTCCATTTTGAACATTTCATGTGCATTTTTTTTCTCTTTTTTTTTTGCTTTTCTTTCTTTTTTTTTTTGCTTTTTGTTCATGTGCATTTTTTCAGTGACTGTACAATCAATTCCATCAGGTTTGTACAATTATAATACTACTTTTTCAGATGTGAAAAGTGGGATATAGGATATTATACCAAATGGCACATTTATGGACTTTTTAAAGTGGGATACAAATCTAGGGATTTATTTTTTACTCTAAATCCCACCCTTTCAATCACATACCAAACTGACTTCATAACTTTTACAGTCCTACGTCAAAAGAACTACTTATTCTTTTTTAGTTGATAAATGAGTAAAAACAGCTTGAACTATATAGGCAGGGAATAGAGTTAGAACACAAGTAGATAATGAACGGAAATAGTACAAAACCTTCCAATGGAAAGAACATAAAATCAAGTCAAACTATTTTGAAAGAGACAGAGTGATAATTTTTAAAAGTGGATCTGTTGCTTCCTAAAGTGGGCTCACTGCCCAGTGCACACAGAAGCCAATGCTGTGACACCAGGATTTTGAGAAAAGAGTTTATTGTGTAGTCGACCACCAAGGAGACAGGAGGCAAGCCTCAGATGTACCTCCTGGAGCAAATGGAATCTGGGGATTTTATACTGTTGAGGGAAGGCAGACTTTAGGGAGTGGTTAAGGAGAGGGTGAGATGATGTGGGTTAGGGGTGGGGCTAAAGGGGAGCATGCTCATACCAAATCATGCTACTTCACACATTGCATGTTCAAAAATGGTGGCTTAGCATGATCAGTGGGAGTGATTTTCACTATTATAATTAGGCAAAGGTGACTTTAGATCAGGGCTTCTCCTGACTGTGCCTGCTCCAGTGGCTTGAACTGGCTAGAACTGGCCTTAGTAGGTGTTATGAAGTGAGAGGAAACAGTAAGTTTTCTTGCAATTAAGCAAACTTTCTCTGAATAAACATGAGGAGGTGGAAGCTCAAACAAAGGAAGTGAAAACTTTTTCAAACCAGTAAGGGAGGAGTTATTTGGAAAGGTGGGTTGGTAAGTGGCACTTTCAGATCCACAGGGAAGCTAAAACTGTCAGGAACTGTTATGCAACAACTAATAAAACATAAGCATATATAAGCAACAGCCATAAGATACCCAGCAAGTAAATGACAGATACAATGGTGGTGGGAAAATATAATTCCCTGTTTTTGATTAATATGTGCATATATATCTTGAAAACCCATTTAACCTTCATTCAAACAACTAGAAAAGTATATAATAATTAACCATATTTTTACATCATAAAAATCTTTGATAAATTCTCCAAAAGAGAAATAGTATATTTTATAGTATCAGACTTTACAAAAAAATAATAGATATTTATATTTGCTACCCTCTAAGCCATTCTCTCCACAATAGCCAAAGTGATTGTCTATAAACTCAAATTAGAACCTGATATTATCTTGCGTAAGACAACTGAGTATCTTCCCATTATAGTTAGTATAAAATGCAAAATCTACAAAGTAATTTAAACATTTCTACATGATCTTGCCCCTGCCTATCTTTTCAGTATCATCTCTTCCTATTTAACCCCCAATCTCAAAAGTTTACCTTTTTACATTTCATTTAATTTGTCAAATTCTTCCCTGCCTCATTCACAAATGCTTTTCCTTCTGCCTACAATGAGCTTTCACAATCCTAAACTCATCTTAACTCCTGATGATCATTCAGAACCTAGTGTAAAGGATTTCTTCTGAAATGCTTTCTTGATTACTCAAATGTGAATAATTACTCATAGTATTATGATTTATTATCCTTCATATAATAGAATTATATTTGTTAATTTTTATTATTATTAATTCATTCCTTCCATTTTCTCCAGAAAACATTGGTATACTTTACCCAACAATTTAAGTTGAAGGCTCTTATATATATCTTTTTTCTTTTTTATAGTTAAATTGAGGTCATTTCTTTTCTGCTAGGAAAAGCCTTGTCTATAGCTCTAAGATTTTATACTATTTTCATAATGATTTCCAAAATTCGACAATTAGAGCTCCAATTTCCTATTGACCTGAGAAATAGGAGAATTTCCCATATTTGTATGGCTTAAGCAATACATAAGAAATAGTGTAAATGTCTTCGTAGACTCATTCACCATTCACTGACCACTCTAATAGTCTTCATCACATGCTATAATTTGCACCTATTTAGTTGTTACTTATTTAAGATTCTTTTGTCATAATAAGCAGTCAGTAAATATTTAATGCATCTGTATATGCATCATACAAATAACGAAAAGCTACATGAAGTCCATGACTGTCTATAATTACTTAAAAGCTACATGAAGTTCATGACTGTCTATAATTACTTAAAACAATTACTATTTTCCAAAGCTCAACATATAAATGATAATTTTAAACTTTTTTTAGGGGGGAAGGTAGAAGGCTTAACTATGGTTTTTCAAATAATAAATAAAAAGAAAAACTACATTGTGTAAAAATGTTATTTGTATACAAATTATTTAAATGATTACAAATTATTTAAAGATCATTTAAATTATGAGATCATAATATTATTCACTTATTTTTATATATCAACTTCTATTTATTTTTGGCAGTTTTCAGAGTTAATTTGATAGATCTAAAATATTATCTTTATGGAAAAAATTTTGAAACACCTGTGTTTGGGGGTACTTTCTTCCTTAGACATATTTTTTATAGACAGACTTTCAACAGAAAGTGAAAGACTGTAGATAACACTGAACAAGATGAAATGAAGTTGTCCTATTGGAGGGAGGAGGGTGTTCCAGGCACGTGGGAGAGCTCTTAATAGAACCCCCAAACAGACATAAGTATTAAAGAAAAGGGAGAGGAGAGCAGGTGATATAATTGGGGGCAGACTGAGTAAAAATTTAGAATCCTGATATACAGAGGTTGGATCTGATTTTTGCTTTCAGTGCTGAGATCGGAGCACAGGAAGTCAAGAAAAATACTGAACAAGAAAATGAGGTGTCCAGAGTTTCTAAAAGAAAAAATAACACTGATCCCACTTGAATAGGTAAGGACAGAAATAGACCAGTGAGGAGCAAGTTTCAGTCAGGCTGACTCAGTTCATATGTTTTCATCTGCATCTAGCAGGAAAACATAAGAAGAAGGAAATGTTTTATCTTGCATAATAAAATCCAGGGGTAGAGTGACTTCATGGTTGGTTAAGTTGGCGTCTCAATAACCTCATCCGTGACTGGGCTCCTTTCATATTTCTACATTGCGAACTTTGGCAGCTTGTACTATTTTCGCAAATGCTTGATTATATGCCCCCCTCCTGTTGAACTCAGCACGGCCATGCAAATTCCTTAGGCCACTGGAATGAAACAGAAGGGATGTTGGTCACTTCCAGGCACAGAGCTTCACTGTTCACGATGCCCTCTTTTTTCTGCCTCTGCCATTGTGTTGGAATTGAGCCTTTGAGCCCTTAGGTCTCGCTGTCATATTGTGTCATAGGAAAGACATGCACAGTGAGCAAGAAATAAACTTTGTTCTTTGAAGCCACTGTAATGTTCAGGCTTACTGTCACATCACTGTGACATAGTGTAGACTATTCTAATTGATACACACTTCCCTCACCTGAGTGGGGTTTTTATTCAGCCACAAATCATATCTGATTATGACGCATAAAGAGGAAAAAGGAACTCTCTCCCTGTATGTGTTTCCAAAATGTGAAGAAAAACAAACAACAAAGCATTTCCAGTAGCTCCCAGGATTTCATTTCATATCTAATTGACTAAAATTATGTCGCCTGTTAATGCTTAAACCCATCACTGAACAGAAAATAAGCCTACATGACTTGATTAGACTAATTAAATGCAATTCTTGGGACTGAGAATGAATAAGGAAGCACAGAGAAGTGTGAAGGAGGGAGAATACACAAAAATTAGGTTCCATCAAGAAAGGGAAAGTGCAGAAGGAGATGGATATTGAGCCACCAAGAGTGCCTGCCATCCAAGGCAACAGTTCTTCCTGTCTTTCCTTCCTTCTTCCCTTGGCACCTCCCTCCTTACCTTCTTCTTTCCTTCCTTCCCTTCCTCTCTCTCTCATCCTGTCCATTCACTTGTTCAACAAATATTTATTGACAGTCACCTATGTAACTGGTACTAGAATAAGCTCCATGAAAAAATAGATAAAATCAACCTGTGGCATAGTTTGCAGGGAAGAAAGAAAGCTGAAAAAATAAATACACAACTTGGGAAGGAACATAATAGAGCTAAGCTAAAGAAGAGATACACAAAGCAGCTAGCAGCATAGGGGAAAGAAGGCAATATTTTCTAGAGAAAGGGACATCCAATCCAAAATTTGAGTGTTGAGTAGAAATTACTATACGAGGAGGAAGGTTTGGAGGAAGCCTCTTGAGGCAGGAGTAGCACATGCTAAGGCCCAGCAGTGGAGAGGAGCATGGTGCAACATGCACGTGCCTGCACCACAGTGAGTGTGAGGCTGTGTGTATTTGTGCATCTGGTGGAGGCTGGATGTTGAGTAAGAAACTGGGTTTTGGGACTCAGAGAGTGAGATCATGAAATGATTCATCTATCTTTCCTGGAGGGTTTATATTTTATACTGAAAGCAAAACAAAACAAAACAAAACAAAAAGAGGATCCACTAAATTTTTTTTTAATTTTGATTTTTTTCTAGTTACATTCTAAAGTTTGGCTTCCTTTTTGAATTTTTACATTTCTACTCAGTACAGAGTTAAAAGGATATTTGGTAATCATTCAATATGAATAGTTTAGCCACTTGAACCAGACATTTCATGTCAAAAATATACAACAATGTTTGAATACATAGCTCTGTGTGTTTATTAATTGAAAACCTACCCACTTTACTTAATTGAATAGTATCTTGTTCAGACAATATAGAATCTAAAAGTACTTATGGTTCAAATTTTATTTTAGTTCCCTAGAACGTTTGTAAAGACCCCAAGATTATTACATGTGCATGTGTGTGCATGTGTGTGTGTATCGGCTTGGTAAGCATGAACATGAACGGAATAAAAGACATCTATATTTTATCCGCATTTTCAGTAAATGCACATTGCAGACTCTTATGTTTTGCTTCACTCAAAGCTTTATAAAACTGAGGTTCTGTTCTAAAAGACATCACACAATTTTGCGTCGTATGATATATTTAAATATTTAAGGTACTGAAAGGGAAAAAAATTTCCAGCCCAAAATTCTTTGTCCAGAAAAATTGTCCTTAAAAAATGAGGATGAGTTTAAATATTCACAGATAAACAGAAACTTAGAGAAGCCCTCAACAAAGGACCTGTCATCAAGAATCGCTGAAGGGAGTTCTTCAGGTTGAAAGGAATAGACAGGACAGAGTGGCTTGGAGTAGTATAAAGTGAAGATCTTCAATGAAGGTAACTGAAAGGATAAATGGAAAAGAGAATAGTACTATATCCTCAAAATAGAACCCTAATCCTTAATTCTTATAAGAGTCAGAATATAATTGAAAAAGAAAAAGTCATATTTCCTGATAACAGACATATGAAATATAAAGAGGTAATGTGGGACAAAAAAAAAAAAAAACAATATAAAGAAGGGAAGTGGGGTGATATGGGAGTAGAGAATGTGTATGCTATTAAAGCTAAGTTGGTATCCTTTCAAATTAGTAGGTTACAGACATAGGTTGTGTAATACAAACCCCAGGGTAACCACAAAGAAAGTATCTTAAAAATATATAGAAACAGGAGTGAGAAAGGGATGAGTCAGATACATCACAAAAGATCAACTATACAGGAAAGGAGTCTGCAGTAAAAGAAAAGAGAGACAAAAATAGATGACATACAAAAACCAAAGGACAAAATGGCTGAAGTAGGTACTTCCTTTACAGTAATAACACTGAATGTTAATGGATTACACCCCCTAATCAAAAGATGCAGATTGGCAGAATGGATATAAGAACATGATCCAACTGTATGTTGTTTATAAGATACTCACCTTAGACCCAAACATATAAATAAGTTGAAAGTGAAAGGAAGGAAAAAGATACTCCATGCAAATCATAACCAAAAAAGAGCTGAGACAGCTATATTAATATCGGATAAAATGGACTTTAAGTCAAAAGCTGTTACCAGAGACAAAGAAGGGCACTATATATTAATAGGAGGGTCAATCCATTAAGAAGAAAATAGCAATCATAAATATTAATGTACCTAATCATGGTGCCCCAAAATGCATGAGGCAAACACTGGCAAAATTGAAGGGAGAAATAGACATCTCTACAGTAATAGTCAGAGACTTCAGTACAACAGTCTCATCAATAGATAGAACATCTAGACAGAGGATCAACAAGGAAACAGAGAACATTAATAATAAGATAAATGAACTAGACATAACAGACATATATGAACATTGTACTCCCGAACAGTAGGATATCCATTCTTGTCAAGTGCACATGGATCATTCTCCAGAATAGACCACACACTGGATCACAAAACAAGTCTCAAAAATTTAAAGAGATGGAAATTTTACATAGTATCTTTTCTGTCAAAAAAGAAAAGGAATGAAACTGAAAACAACTAGCAGGCGGAGAACTGGAAAATTCACAAATACGTGGAAGTTAAATGACAAACATTTAAACAAGCAATGGGTCAAAGAAGAAATTACAAGGGAGACTAGTAAATATCTTGAGATGAATGAAAATGAGAACACAACATATCAAAATTATAGGATGCATGGAAAGCCATGCTGAGAGGAAATTTATAGCCCTAAATGCTTACATTAAGAAAGAAGAAAGAGCTGAAGTCAAAGACACAAATGCACACCTGGAGGAACTAAAAAAATAATAGCATACTAAGCCAAAGCAAGCAGAGGGAAATAAATACCAGAAGATTGGAACAGAAATAAATGAAATAAAGAATTTAAAAAAGAGCTTTAACAAAACCAAAAGTTAGTTCTTTGAAAAGATCAACAAAATTGACAAAACTTTAGCTAGACTCACAAAAAAAAAAAAAAGAGAGAAGACACAAATAAATAAACTTGGGAATAGAGGAGACATTATACTGGCCCCACATGAATACAAAGAATCATAAGCAGATACTATGAACAACTGTATGCCAAAAATTAGACAACCTAGATGGAATGGACAAATTCCTAGAAACACAGAAACAACCTACACTGACTCTAAAAGGAACAGATCTCAACAGACCAATTACAACTAAAGAGATTTAATCAGTCATCAAAAACCTCCCAAAAAAAGAAAAATCTGGGATGAGAGGGCTTCACAGGTGAATTCTACCAAACATTCCAAGAGGAATTAATACCAATCCTGCCCAAACTCTTCCAAAAAATTGAAGAGGAGGCAACACTACTTAATTTATTCCATAAGGCCAACATCACCGTAATACCTAACGCCAGATAAAGATGCTACAAAATAAGAAAATTGCACACCAACATCTCTTATGAATATAGATGCAAAAAAAAAAAAAAAAAATCCTCAACAGAATAACACCAAATTGACTCCAACAGCACATTAAAAGAATTAAACACTATAATGAAGTGAAATTTATACCAGGTATACAAGGGTGGTTCAACATAAGAAAATCAGTTATTGTAATACACCACATAAGCAAAGCAAAGGGAGAAAAATCACATGATCATCTCAACTGATACAGAAAAAAGGCCCTGAGTAGCCAAAAAACATCTTGACAAAGAAGAACAGAATTGGAAGACTCACACTTCCTGACTTTAAAGCATATTACAAAGCTACAGGAGTCAAAGCAGCATGGTACTGGTACAAGGATAGCTATACCCTTACATCTATGCTCGATTGACTAGGCCCACTCAATTGGGAAAAAATAGTCTCTTCAACTAATAGGGCTGGGAGAACTGGATATCTATATTTTAGAGAATGAATGAAGACCATTTTTGGGTCCTCCACAACTCAAAATGGATCACATACTTAAATATAAAAATTAGGACTATAAAACTAGAAAATGTAGGAAGGCATCTTCAGGATCTTGCGTTAGGTAATGGTTTCTTAAACTTTACACTCAAAGCACAAACAACAATAGAATGAATAGATAAATGGGACCTCATCAGAATTAAGAACTTTTGTCCATCAAAGGCCTTTATCATTGTTCTGGTTTGCTAAAGCTGCCATTATGAAAAATACCAGAAATGGATTGGCTTTTATAAAGGGGATTTATTAAGTTACAAATTTACAGTTCTACAGTCATAAAAGTGTCCAAAACAAGGCATAAACATGAATATACGTTCACTGGAGAAAGGCCTTTGATATCTGGAAAACCTCTGTTAGCTAGGAAGGCATGGGGCTGGCATCCAATGATCCTTTGCTCCACGGTTCTCATTTCAGAATGGCTTTGTCTAAAATGTCTCTGGGCTTCTGTATCTCTTAGCTTCTCCAGAGCAAACTCCGGGCTAGTATCTCCAAAACATTGGCATCAGCAAGTATCTGGGCCTGGAGCTTTCTTTTTAAAGGACTCGGGTAAACTAATCAAGACCCATGCTGAATGGGCAAGGCCACAACTCCATGGAAATAATTCAATCAGAGTTATCACCTACAGTTGGTGAGTCACATCTCCATGGAAACCACCTAATCCAAATATCCCACAAGATTGGATTAAAAGATCATGGCAAGGATTCTGGGAAGATGGCGGCATAGAAAGAGGTGGAAGACTTAGTCTCCCCCAGAACAATTCATAAATGAACAAAAAACCAGTAAATAACCTGGAATGGTAGCGGGGAGACAAACGTGACAGTACACTCAACATCCACCAAAATGAATTGGGAGGAATGCCAATTGGGAGATCACAGCATAAAATCTGTAAGTAAAATTGTGGACCCGTGCTGAGAGCCGAGACCCTAGAGCCGGGAGCCCCTCCCTCACGGAAGCTGCGCTGTGCACTTTCTCAGCCCAGCCCCAAGTGAGGTTATAGTGATAACTGCTCAATAAAGACAGCGAATCCTCAACAAGCAGACAGAGGCTTTTGTTGACGGCTGACCTTGGGAGAATTGGGGGAAATATTCTGTCTCTCTCTCTCTCTCTGTGGAGAAAACCTCGGCTGCTCTCAGCCCACAAGGAGTTGCAGTGGAGACAGCCTCACACATTCTGCATTCTTAAACGAGCTGAGAGCCCCGCAGCACAGCCAAGTGGCCCAGGGCTTCCCTAGAGGGACGGTGCACACTGATGACGTAGCACGGCATTTTCTCTCGGCTGAGGGTGGATCATGGCTGGGAGGGGGATCCGTTCAGAGAACCCAAAGGCGCTATGCCAAGTCTGGTGGTTTATGGGACACTGAGAGAGAGCTGCCCCTCCTCCCTGGCCACCCGTGCATGTACCCACATTCAGGGCAGGCGACTCCAGCGGTGTGCCCAGGCTGAGCTCTCCAACTGAACATACAAGAATCATTTCCCCACACTACTGACTGGAGGGATACAGGTGGCTCACAGATGCCATCTGCTGGTTACCTAGAGAAAGTGCACACCATCAAACTGTGTCTCTGAAAAATTAGATCGATATCCTTTTTTTCTTTTTGATACAATTTGAAAGAACCCTATCAAGCAAAACACATGCCAAGAGGCCAAAAACAACAGAAAATCTTAATGCATATGATAAAACCAGATGATATGGAGAATCCAGCTCCAAACACACAAATCAAGATTTCGGAAGAAATGTTATTCCTCGCAAAATTAATTAAAGAGGTACAATCAAAGAACGAAAACATGGCAAAGGATTTAAAGGACATCAAGAGGACCATGGCCCAGGATATAAGCACCATAAAAAAGACCCTAGAAGAGCACAAAGAAGACATTGCAAGAGTAAATAAAAAAATAGAAGGACATATGGAAATAAGAGAAACTGTTGGTCAAATTAAAAAGGCTCTGGATACTCACAATTCAAGACTAGAGGAAGCTGAACAACATCTCAGTGTCCTAGAAATCCACAGAACAGAAAATGAAAGAACAAAAGAAAGAATGGAGAAAAAAATTGAAAAAATTGCAATGGATCTCAGGGATACGATAGATAAAATAAAACGTCCAAACTTAAGACTCATTGGTGTCCCAGAAGGGGAAGAGAAGGGTAAAGGTCTAGAAAGAGTATTCAAAGAAATTGTTGGGGAAAACTTCCCCAACCTTCTACATAATAAAAACACACAAAGCATAAATGCCCAGCAAACTCCAAATAGAATAAATCCAAATAAACCCACCTCAAGACATATTCTGATCAGACTCTCAAATACTGAAGAGAAGGAGCAAGTTCTGAAAGCAGCAAGAGAAAAGCAATTCACCACATACAAAGGAAACAATATAAGACTAAGTAGTGACTGCTCAGTGGCCACTATGGAGGCGAGAAGGCAGTGGCATGACATATTTAAAATTCTGAGAGAGAAAAAATTTCCAGCCAAGAATACTTTATCCAGCAAAACTCTCCTTCAAATTTGAGGGAGAGCTTAAATTTTTCACAGACAAACAAATGCTGAGAGACTTTGCCAATAAAAGACCTGCCCTACTTCAGATTCTAAAGGAAGCCCTACCAACAGAGAGACAAAGAAAGGAGAAAGAGATATAGAGAATTTTAACAGACATATATAGTACCTTACATCCCAAATCACCAGGACACTCATTTTTCTCTAGTGATCACAGATCTTTCCCCAGAAGGGACCATAAGCTGAGACATAAAACAAGCCTCAAGAAAGAAATTAAAAAAAAAAAAACAAAACATTGAATATACTCAAAGAACATTCTCCAAACACAATGGAATACAAATAGAAATCAATAATTTTTGAACTATAACTCCACTATTTACTTCCTACATGATAAAAAATACACAAACTCTAAGGACAAATCAATGGTTTTGAACTCAATGTAAAATATGTAATTTTAGACAACTATATAAAGGTGGGGGAATGAAGGAGTATAGGAACATAGTTTATGTTCCCTATTGAAGTGAAGGTGGTATCAAAGAAAAACAAGATTGATAGGGATTTAAGAGGTTAATTTTAAGCCCCACAGTAAACCCAAAGAAATTATCAGAGAACATAACCATAGAGATGAAAAGTAGAGTATGGGTTAAGAGAAATGGAGGAAGAGGCAATGGGAAGTTAAGAAAGGAGTGTAGGGTTGCTGTTTGAGGTGAAGGGAAATTTCTAGCAATGGATGGTGGGAAAGAGCATAACATCATTCTAAATGTGATTAATCCCACTAATGGAAGGCTAGGAAAGGGGTGGAATGGGAAGATTTAGGCTGTATATATGTTTCCACAATTGGAAAAAAAAGAAAAAAAAAAAGACAGTCTAACTAGACGACAATTGAATGCTAATGATGAACTTGGATGGGATTGGAGGGTGGAGGACAGGTGGCTCGAAGGGACACAGTTGAGACATAAGGAAAAGGAAATAAAGAATGTAAGCATTGTATCATTGTTGAATCTCTTACACTTCTTAGCTGGGCTTAATGGAATTACATAAAAGAATATTCTTGTTCATGGGGAGTACATATGTGAATTATAGTGTATGTTCAAGGATGTGTGCAGCTAACTCTCATATGTTCAGAAGACAGAGAAATATAGGATGGATGATAGATAGGGAGGGAAGGAAATAGTGATGTGGCAGCATGTTAAAGTTTGTGGATTAAGCTATTGGGGGAGGGGGGTCAGGGTATGATGGAATTCTGTGTATGGGGCTAGTATTGTTTTTGCAACTATTCATGTAACTTTGAATTTATTTCAAAATCAAATTAAAAAAAAAAAAAACGATCATGGCTTTTTTTGGGGGGGGGCGAAGCATAATATATCCAAACTGGCACAATCACGAAAGTTTAAAGAAAACCTATTAAATGGGTGAAACTATTTGACAAACACATGACCAATAACAGTTTAAAATCCAGACTATAAAAAAATCCTGTAGCTCAACAATAAAAAGACAACCCAATTAGAAAACAGGCAAAAAATCTGAATAGGTATTTCTCCAAAGTGGATACACAAATGGCGAAAAAGCACATGAAAAGATGCTCAACATTATTAGCTATCAGGGAAATGCAAATCAAAACCACAATGTGATCCCATTTCACACCCACTAGAATGGCTACTATTAAAAAGCAGAAAGTTCCAAGTGTTGGAGAAGATGTGGAGAAATAGGAACACTGATTAGTGCTGGTCAAAATATAAAATGGTGCAGCCACTGTGGAAGACAGTTTAGCAGTTCCTCAGAAAGCTAAGTATAGAATTACCATATGACCAAGAAATCCCACTACTAGGTATATTTCCAAAGAATTGAAAGCATGGACTCAAATAGATATTTATTTGCACACCAATTTCATAGAAGCATTATACCCAATTGTCAAAAGATGGAAGCAACCCAAGTGCCCATCAAATGAGGAATGGATAAAATGTGGCATATACACACAATGGACTATTATTCAGCATTAAAAAGGAATGGGGTTCTGATTTATGGACAAAATGGATAAACATCAAAGACATCATGTTGAGTGAAATAAGCCAGACACAAAAGGACAAATATTGAATGATCTCACTCATATAAAATAATTAGAATATGCAAATTCATAGAGCCTGAATCTAGAATATGGGTTGTCAGGAACTGGATTATTGGTAGGGAATGGTGAGTTAATGCTTAACTTGTACAGAATTTCTATTTGGGTTTTGGAAATGTATGGTGGTGATAGTAGCACAACATTGTGAACGTCATTATCAACACTGAACTTATATGTGAATGTGGATAAAGGAGGGAAATTATAGGTTGTCTATATGTTACTAGAGTAAAAATTCAAAGAAATAACACAGGAAAAAAATCTGCAATAATAATGATATATACCAAACAGGAATAAAAACTAGGCTGTCTGCCTAAAGAACAAATCTGTAATTAACTTAAAAAGAAAAGCAAAGATAAAGAACTTGAATGTTATCTTAACTATAAAAAACAGGAACTAAAAGCTCCTACATAGAATTAAAGAAGTGAAAAAAAGGAAACTTTTTTCTGCCCATGTCAGGGAATAAAATAAATTACACTCCTAAAGAAATCAAGACTCAAAGCCTGGGTCAAGCACCAATGTGGAGGTCATGACCTAGAATAATCACCATGGTGGAAAACCAACCTAATTGTCCAGTAAAACCCTTGGAACACAGAGTAGAAATAATTCCAAAATGACTTAAGGAGCCCAGAGTACCTAGGTCCACAGAAAAACCAAAATGATGGGAAAATTAGTTTAAAAACAAAATGAGTAATGATTCAACATGAGTGGTTGTAAATGTATAGAAAAATTATCAATCCAAGAACTTGAGGTACAGCTATCTGAAAATTCTACAAAACAATCAAAAAATCATTAAAAGATAAAAGGAATATAAATTGTAATAACACGATGGCAAACCATGAGAAAAGAAAGGACATATTTGAAAAAAAGAACCAAATAGAACTTCTTAAAAAGCCAAGTTAATAGAAATTAAAAATTCAGTGGATGAATTAAATAGAAATTTAGATACTACTGAGGAGGAAATTTATTAACTATCTGCTGAGAGTTGAATCATGTCCCCCACAGAGACATTTCAAATTATAATCCTTGTTCCTTGGTGTGAAATCATTGTAAATAGGATTTTTTGAAGATGTTATTTTTACTTTAGATGGAGCCTAACTGAATCAAGGTGGGTCTTAATTGTTAAGATGGGAGGCCTTATAAAGAGAGGAAATTAGGGTGCAGTCAGTCAGAGAAAGCTACAGGAAAAGCCAAAACTCAGAAAAAGCCAAAGAAGAGAGAGGTCACCAAAGGGTAGAGGACTGCCAGAACTCCACAGACAGTAGAGAAAGCATTGGCGGTATCTTGTTTTTGGACTTCTGACCTTCAGAATGGTGACACAATACATTCCTGCTCTTAAGCTAACCAATGTGTGGTAGTTGTCACTGCAGCTGGCAAACTAAGACACTATCTAATAAATCAGAATTAAATTATACAGAATGCAGCAAAGAAAATAGAGAAATCAGAAGGGATCAAAGACAGAGACTGAGGTTCAGACTTTCTGCTTGATAGCTACACTTCAGTAACATTTTAAAAGCCCACAAGGGCTAGCTCTAGAAGTAGCACTGATCACCAACCCCCCCCCCCCCATATTCCTTTAACTGCAACTCAGGCATATGATTACATATAAGTGAAGTGTGCCACAAAATTCACCCTAACTATGTACCCAGGAAGAGGAGGAAATATGTTCAGCATGCATCTTGCAAGTCTCTGCCAAAAGAACAAGTATATAGAAGATATGAATGAAAATATGAGATGTTGGACCTCTTATAATATATATGGGGGGGGGGCTGGGTATGAATGTGTGTTTCTATGACCCCCCCTTCAAAAAAAGGCCGATAAAAAGGGAACAAATACTTTAAAAATATATGAAGAATATTTACAAAATTAACATGTACTCTTTCACAAAAGGGTGATCTCAGTAAATTCCAACAATTTCCATCTCAACAAATTTCAATGATTTATAGATGATATGTTATAAATTAGAATTCAATTTTTGAAAATAATTTTAAAAACTCCTTTGAAATGTATATGAGTTAAAGGATACAACAGCGAAATTTAAAAATAAAAGTCCTACCTCTATGTTGTCTAGGATTCAGCTAGAACAGTGCTTAGAAGTCAATTTATAGCATTGAATATATTTTGTGAATACAATGAAGATTGAAAATATATGATTTAAACTAGAGATATTGAAACTTGAAGCAGTGAACAGATTAAAACACTAGAAGTATAACAGTAATAAAAATATTATAAAACATACAAAATGAAGAGAAAAATTGGTATTTAAAAATTACACATAAAATAGATAGTACTTTAGCCAGATTAGGAAAAAAGATAGAAAAACAATAAATAATATTAGGAAAGGATACAGATACAATAGGTTTTTATAAAGTGATTTGAGAATACCAGGAAGTACTTTATGCCAGCGTGTTTGAAGATATAAAAGAAATAGCCATTTTTAAAAGAAAAATTTGATATCAAAAATTGATCTGAAGAAAAGTGGAAAACTAGAATGAACCAATTACTGTGAAAGAAGTTGAACCATTTATCAAACACAAGACTTGGAAAACTTTTTTGGCAAATTTTACCAAACCTTAGAGGAATTGGTTATATTGCTTTTATATAAATTATTTAGAAAATATCCAAAGATCTATAAAATTTATTTTAAATATCTGGTAACAGCAAGCAGGGTCTGGATATACACTGTGGGAATGGAAGTTGGCATAAAAATTTGAGAGAACAGTTTGGCGATATCCATCAATACGAAGAGGCACATACATAATTATATTTACATGAACATAACACAATATAATTCATTAGATTTCTTACAAGGCTCTTCAGTGCAGACTAGTCTGTAAACAGTAAATTTATATGCTCATCAATAGGGAATGGATAAATAAACTATCAGATTTCTATAGGATTTAACATGAATTATTTATAGTATAATGATTTAGATTATATAATATTTATATATCCAAAAAAAATGTTGGTGTAGAAAAGCAAGTTGCTGAACCATATTGTGTGATAGGCTGACTTATGTACCCAACAAAAGATGTTCTTAATCTTAATCCGTGTGAACTCATGAGTAAATAGGACCTTTTGAAGATGTTATTTTTAGTTAAGGTGCGGTCAACTTAACCAGGGTGGATTTTAATTGGCACACTGGAGGCCTTATAAAGAGAAGTAACCAGAACCAGAGGCAGAGGGCCATAGTGGGGAGAAAGAAGCAAGAAGTCAGTGGAAACCAGAAGTGCAGACACAAGGAGGCAGAGATGCAAGCAGAGGAACCTGAGGATTGTAGCAAGCAAGTGCCAGCCCACTCCAGGCTTTGGGGAGAAAGCATGACCTTCTGATGCCTGGATTTTGGACTTTAGTCTATGAAACCATTGGGAAATAAATGCTTATTGTTAAACCAATCCATTGTGTGGTATTTCTCATAGCAGCCTGGAAAACTAAGACATATAGAATTATACCAGTCATTTAAAATTAACACACAGTAATAACATATTGTAATGAGTACACTAATATGCAGGAAACGAGTAAAACTGCATACAGAAAGGATATTCACTAACTCCATTCTAGGAAAAGAGAGAGAGGAATGAAATGGATGGTAGTGCTTTAGCTATAACTGAACGTCTCTTAAAAAAAATCCAAAGGGTATGTGAAGATCTGTTATTATAGATAAATATGGATGGTAAAATCTAAGTGTCTGTTTTATAATTTTCTGTATTTCTAATTCTTTGAAATATTTAATTCTTTTATAAAAGTTAAATTTAACCAAAAGAGAGGTTTCTTATTCTCCTCAAACCTCTTTTCCACCTATTGCTCAACCAAAAATCTCTGATTCTCCTCCATCCTTGATTCCTCAATTTATGTAACTCCTGCCATCTAATTTCTGTGCAAGCTCCATTGACTCTACCTTCAGAGTATTCACAGAGGGCACTGTCTCCATTTCTCACCGTCTCCAATGCCACCTCCCTCGTTCTCTAATGATCTCCATGTCCTCTAACCTGGGTCACCAACATCACATTCCAATTTCTACCCAAACTTCCACCTCTGCTCCTCCACATTCTTTCCTCCACACAGCAGCCAAGGTGGTTTGTTGAAAACACAATCAGCTAATGCTACACCTGCTAAAAACTGTTCAATTGTTTCTGATTACAAGTGTAATGAAATCCAAACTCCTTACACACCCACAAGGCTCTCAGCCTGGTGCCTGGCCTCTCTCCAGCCTCCTCTCTGTCTCTCTCACTGGACACCCGTGCCTTGTCTTGCTCCTAACACAGCTGTTTCTACCTGCCATGTGCACTTGCACTTGCACTTCCTCCCACTTTGCCCTGATATCAACACATGACTCTCTATTTTCTTTTTTATTTAGGACACTATAGGCTAAAGACCCTCTATGACTATGGAAATAAATGATAGATGATAGATGGATAGACGACAGATGGATGGGTAGTTGGGTAGATAGAGATATACAGATAATACAGGATTAGACAAATGAAGTGCTTGTCTTGCCTTGCTCATCACCCCCACAGCACCCGTTTAAGAAATGAACACTTCTTTGTAGACTCCAAATGAGAGGTCTGAAGTTCTTTTCCAAGAAAACTGTTTTGAATACTTAGATGTTGTTACACAGTGACTGTTGGCATACAGTGACTGTTGGCTATCATGTCAGTAAAAGAACCAAATCAAGGGAAAAAGAAAAAGAAAAAAAAATCAGGATAACCTAACTGGAAAGAATAAGTCATCTATATTCGGGGTTAAAATTTACTTGAAAACATCATAGAGAAAAATTATAGGGTGTAATCAATAATATCTATATTTACTTTTTTTATTCATTTTATTGAGATATATTCACATACCATACAGTCATACAAAACAAATCATACATTTGATTGTTCACAGTACCATTACATAGTTGTACATTCATTACCAAAATCAATCACTGACACCCTCATTACCACACACACAAAAATAACCAGAATAACAAAGTGAAAAAGAGCAACTAAAGTAAAAAAGAACACTGGGCGCCCTTGTCTGTTTGTTTGTTTGTTTCCTTCCCCCACCTTTCCACTCATCCATCCACAAACTAGAAAAATGGGAGTGTGATCCCTATGGCCCCCCCAATTCCACTGTCCCCCCTCAAAAGCCACATTTTTATACAATTGTCTTCAAGATTCATGGGTTCTGGGTTGTAGTTTGATAGTTTCAGGTATCCCCCACCAGCTACCCCAATTCATTAGAACCTAAAAAGGGTTGTCTAAAGTGTGCGTAAGAGTGCCCACCAGAGTGACCTCTCGGCTCCTTTTGGAATCTCTCTGCCACTGAAGCTTATTTCATTTCCTTTCACATCCCCCTTTTGGTCAAGAAGATGTTCTCCATCCCACGATGCCAGGTCTACATTCCTCCCCGGGAGTCATATTCCACGTTGCCAGGGAGATTCACTCCTATGGGTGTCTGATCCCAAATAGCAGGGAGGGCAGTGATTTTACCTTTCAAGCTGGCTTAGCTGGAGAGAGAGAGGGCCACATCTGATCAACAAAGAGGCATTCAGGAGGAGGCTCTTAGGCACAATTATAGGGAGGCCTAGCCTCTTCTTTGCAGCAACAATCTTCTCAAGGGCAAATTCCTTGTAGAGGGCTCAACCCATCAAACCACCAGTCCCCTATGTCTGTGGGCATATTAGCAACCATCGAAGTAGGGAGGCCAATACCCCTGCATTCTCCACCAGCTCCTCAAGGGGGCTCTGCATATTTTTATCCTTTTTTTTTTTTTTTTTAAACTTTTTTTTCCTAAATCAACTGTATGAGAAATAAAAAAAATGAAAAAAAAAAAAACATACAATAAAAGAACATTTCAAAGAGACCATAACAAGGGAGTAAGAAAAAGACAACTAACCTAAGATAACTACTTTACTTCCAACGTGTTCTTACTCTACCCCAAGAAAGTAACCTAATAAAGCAGCATTTCTGTGAACTTGATCCTACTATACCCATCAGAAATTAACAGACCATAGTCTTTCCTGGGCATTCCCAGAACATTAAATTTACCCATGATAGCTTATCTGTTCTTCTTGGATTATTGTTCTCCCTTCCTTAATTGCTCTCTATCGCTAGTTCCCCTACATTCTACATTATAAACCATTTGTTTTACATTTTTCAAAGTTCACATTAGTGGCAGCATATAATATTTCTCTTTTTGTGCCTGGCTTATTTCGCTCAGCATTATGTCTTCAAGGTTCATCCATGTTGTCATATGTTTCACAAGATCGTTCCCTCTTACTGCTGTGTAGTATTCCATTATGTGTATATACCAAATTTTACTTATCCACTCATCTGTTGAAGGACATTTGGGTTGTTTCCATCTCTTGGCAATTGTGAATAATGCTGCTATGAACATTGGCGTGCAGATATCTGTTCGTGTCACTGCTCTCTGATCTTCCGGGTATATACCGAGAAGTGCAATCGCTGGATCGAAGGGTATCTCTATATCTAGTTTTCTAAGGAACTGCCAGACTGATTTCCAGAGTGGCTGAACCATTATACAGTCCCATCAACAATGAATAAGAGTTCCAATTTCTCCACATCCCCTCCAGCATTTGTAGTTTCCTGTTTATTTAATGGCAGCCATTCTAATTGGTGTGAGATGGTATCTCATTGTGGTCTTAATTTGCATCTCTCTAATAGCTAGTGAAGCTGAACTTTTTTTCATGTGTTTCTTGGCCATTTGTATTTCCTGTTCAGAGAACTGTCTTTTCATATCTTTTGCCCATTTTATAATTGGCCTGTCTGTACTATCATCATTGAGTTGTAGGATTTCTTTCTATATGCAAGATATCAGTCTTTTGTCAGATACATGGTTTCCAAAAATTTTTTCCCATTGAGTTGGCTTCCTCTTTACCTTTTTGAGAAATTTCTTTGAGGTACAGAAACTTCTAAGCTTGAGGAGTTCCCATTTATCTATTTTTTCTTTTGTTGCTTGTGCTTTGGCTGTAAAGTCTAGGAAGTGGCCACCTAATACAAGGTCTTGAAGATGTTTTCCTACATTGTCTTCTAGGAGTTTTATGGTGCTTTCTTTCATATTGAGATCTTTGGTCCATTTTGAGTTAATTTTTGTGTAGGGTGTGAGGTAGGGGTCCTCTTTCATTCTTTTGGATATGGATATCCAACGCTCCCAGACCCATTTGTTGAAAAGACCTTTATGACCCATTTCAGTGACTTTGGGGGCCTTATCAAAAGTCAGTCGGCCATAGATCTGGGGGGTCTAGCTCCGAATTCTCAATTCGATTCCATTGATCTATATGTCTATCTTTGTGCCAGTACCATGCTGTTTTGACCACTGTGGCTTTATAATAAGCTTCAAAGTCAGGGAGTGTAAGTCCTCCTACTTTGTTTTTCTTTTTTAGAGTGTCTTTAGCAATTCGAGGCATCTTCCCTTTCCAAATAAATTTGATAACTAGCTTTTCCAAGTCTGCAAAATAGTTGTTGGAATTTTGATTGGGATTGCATTGAATCTGTAGGTGAGTTTGGGTAGAATTGACATCTTAATGACATTTAGCCTTCCTATCCATGAACATGGAATATTTTTCCATCTTTTAAGGTCCCCTTCTATTTCTTTTAATAGAATTATGTAGTTTTCTTTGTATAGGTCTTTTACATCTGTGGTTAAGTTTATTCCTAGGTACTTGATTTTTTTAGTTGCTATTGAAAATGGTATCTTTTTCTTGAGTGTCTCTTCAGTTTGTTCATTTCTAGCATATAGAAACATTACTGACTTATGTACATTAATCTTGTATCCTGCTACTTTGCTAAATTTGTTTATTTGCTCTAATAGCTGTATTGTCGATTTCTCAGGTTTTTCCAGATATAAGATCACATCATCTGCAAACAATGACAGTTTTACTTCTTCCTTTCCAATTTGGATGCCTTTTATTTCTTTGCCTTGCCGGATTGCCCTAGCTAGCACTTCTAGCACAATGTTGAATAACAGTGGTGACAGCGGGCATCCTTGTCTTGTTCCTGATCTTACAGGGAAGGCTTTCAGTCTCTCACCATTGAGTACTATGCTGGCTGTGGGTTTTTCATATATGCTCTTTATCATATTGAGGAAGTTTCCTTCAATTCCTACCTTTTGAAGTGTTTTTATCAAAAATGGATGTTGCATTTTGTTGAATGCTTTTTCAGCATCTATTTAGATGATCATTTGATTTTTCCCTTTTGATTTGTTAATGTGTTGTAATACATTGATTGATTTTCTTTTGTTGAACCATCCTTGCATGCCTGCAATGAATCCCACTTGGTCATGGTGTATGATTTTTTTAATGTGTCTTCGGATTTGATTTGCAAGTATTCTGTTGAGGATTTTTGCATCTATATTCATTAGGGAGATTGGCTGGTAGTTTTCCTTTTTTGTAGCACCTTTGCCTGGTTTTGGTATTAGATTGATGTAAGCTTCATAAAATGAGTTAGGTAGTGTTCCATTTTCTTCAATGTTTTGAAAGAGTTTGAGTAAGATTGGTGTCAATTCTTTTTGGAAAGTTTGCTAGAATTCTCCTGTGAAGCCATCTGGCCCTGGGCATTTATTTGTGGAAAGCTTTTTGATGACTGACTGGATCTCTTTGATTGTTGATTGGTTGGTTGAGGTCTTCTGTTTCTTCTCTGGTCAGTCTAAGTTGTTCATATGTTTCCAGGAAATTGTCCATTTCCTCTACATTATCCAGTTTGTTGCCATACAGTTGTTCATAGTACTCTCTTATAATTTTTTTAATTTCCTCGGGATCTGCAGTAATGTCACCTTTCTCATTCATTATTTTGTTTATATGGGTCTTCTCTCTTTTTGATTTTGTCAGTTTAGCTAGGGGCTAGTCAATCTTGATCTTCTCAAAGAACCAACTTTTGGTGTTATTTATCCTCCCTATTGTTTTTTTGTTCTTTATGTCATTTATTTCGGCTTTAATCCTTGTTATTACTTTTCTTCTACTTGGTTTAAGATTGGTTTGCTGTTCATTTTCTAGCTTTTTCAGTTGATCCATTAGTTCTTTGATTTTGTCTCTTTCTTCCTTTTTAATATATGCGTTTAGTGCTATAAATTTCCTCCTCGGTACCGCTTTTGCTGCATCCCATAGGTTTTGGTATGTTGTGTTCTCATTTTCATTTGTCTCTATATATTTAGCAATTTCTCTTGCTATTTCTTCTTTAACCCACTGATTGTTTAGGAGTGTGTTGTTTAACCTCCAGGTATTTGTGAATTTTCTAAGTCTCTTAGGGTTATTGACTTCTAATTGTATTCCACTGTGGTCAGAGACTGTGCTTTGAATAATTTCAATCTTTTTAAATTTATTGAGCCTTGTTTTATGTCCCAGCATACCATCTATTCTGGAGAAAGTCCTGCGAGCACTAGAGAAGTATGTGTATCCTGGTGATTTGGGATGCAATGTTCTATATATGTATGCTAAATCCAGTTTGTTTATCAGATTGTTTAGGTTTTCAACTTCCGTATTGGTCTTCTGTCTGGTTGATCTGTCTATAGGAGAGAGTGATGTGTTGAAGTCTCCCACAATTATTGTGGAAACATCAATTGCTTCCTTTAGTTTTGCCAGTGTTTCTCTCATGTATTTTGTGGCACCTTGATTGGGTGCATAAACATTTATGATTGTTATTTCTTCTTGTTGAATTGCCCCTTTTATTAGTATGTAGTGACCTTCTTTGTCTCTCAAAAATCCCTACATTTAAAGTCTATTTTATCTGAGATTAATATTGCTATACCTGCTTTCTTTTGGCTGTGCTTGCATGAAATATTTTTTTCCATCCTTTCACTTTCAATTTCTTTGTGTCCCTGTGTCTAAGATAAGTCTCTTGTATGCAGCATACTGATGGTTCATTTTTTTTGTTCCATTCTGCAAATCTATACCTTTTAATTGGTGAGTTTAATCCATTTACATTCAATGTTAAAACCGTGAAAGCATTTCTTGAATCAGCCATCTTATCCTTTGGTTTATGTTTGTCATATATATTTTTCCCCTCTCTCTATTAATATCCTTTGTTGTACCCATACTGAATCTCTTTAGTACTGAACCTTTCTCCATGTCTCTCTCTCCTTTCTTTGTTTCTCTGTCTGTAGGGCTCCCTTTAGTATCTCCAGTAGGGCAAGTCTCTTGTTAGCAAATTCTCTCAGCATTTGTTTGTCTGTGAAAAATTTAAGCTCTCCCTCAAATTTGAAGGAGAGCTTTGCTGGATAAAGTATTCTTGGTTGGAAATTTTTCTCTCTGAGAATTTTAAATATGTCGTGCCACTGCCTTCTTGTCTCCATGGTGGTTGCTGAGTAGTCACTACTTAGTCTTATGCTGTTTCCTTTGTATGTGGTGAATTGCTTTTCTCTTGCTGCTTTCAGAACTTGCTCCTTCTCTTCCATATTTGACAGTGTGATCAGAATATGTCTTGGAGTGGGTTTATTTGGATTTATTCTATTTGGAGTTCGCTGGGCATTTATGATTTGTGTATTTATGTTGTTTAGAAGATTTGGGAAGTTTTCCCCAACAATTTCTTTGAATACTCTTCCTAGACCTTTACCCTTTTCTTCTCCTTCTGGAACCAATGAGTCTTATATTTGGACATTTTATATTATCTAGCATATCCCTGAGGTCCATTTCATTTTTTTCAATTTTTCCCCATTCTTTATTTTGTGCTTTCATTTTCCATTCTGTCATCTTCATCTGTCATCTGTCACTGATTCGTTGTTCAACTTCCTCTAGTCTTGTACTATGAGTTTCCAGAATCTTTTTAATTTGGTCAACAGTTTCTTTAATTTCCATAAGATCATCTATTTTTTTATTTAGTTTTGCAATGTCTTCTTTATGCTCTTCTAGGGTCTTCTTAATGTCCTTTATATCCTGTTCCATGCTCTTCTTGATGTCCTTTATATCCCGTGCCATGGTCTCATTGTTCATCTTTAGTTCTTTAATTAGTTGCTCTAAGTACTGTATTTCTTCTGATCTTTTGATTTGAGGGCTTGGGCTTGGGTTATCCATATCATCTGGTTTTTTCATGTGCTTTAAAATTTTCTGTTGTTTTTGGCCTCTTGGCATTTGCTTAACTTGGTAGGGTTCTTTTAGAATTTGTAGACCAATTGAAGTCCTTATCTCTAATTTTTCAGGTCTACAGCTTCATGGAGTACACTTTCTGTGACTAACCAGCAGGTGGTGTCCGCGAGCCACCTGTTCCCCTCAAGCCAGTTCTCCCCCACTTTGCCTCTGTGGTGAGTGGGGGAGTAAGTCTTGTGGGGTCCAGTTGGTGTACCAAGCTTGCGTGTGTAGTTGGTGTTGCCCGCCCTGTATAAGGGGCATGTGTCTGGGCAGTCAGGGAGGGGGGCGGCTCTAACAACCAAATCTCCCTGATGTTCCTGGAGTTTTAAAGCTGCTGCAATAGTCTAATCCTTCAGTTCAGTCCTGCCACAGTTTGTCTCTGCCACTGATCCACAAGTCCTTGGTATTGGCATGTGGCCCCTGAGACTTGTGATTGGGTCCCTCTTCCAGGCCTTGCACCCCCTGGTCCTCTGTTGAGGGATGACTGTGCTATGTCACAGGTGAGTGCCATTCCGCTGGAGTGGTTCTGGGCTGCTGGTCTGTGTAGGGAGGCTCCCAGTCTGCTGAAATGATGTCTGAATGGGGCTTGTTAATTCCCACTGCTCCACCTTCCCAAGTCTGGGACAACCCACTGAGGGTGCAGAGAAGGCTAATGTCCACGCCCAGTTTTGTGGTGTATGCATGTTATTTGAAGCACTTCCGTCACATTCGGTTGTCTGGGGTAGCTCTGGGCTATGGGGCCAGTGACAGGCAGGAGTGTTTCCTGTCCACCAGGATGATGGCTGTAAGAGGTTGCCCCCCTTTTCTTGGGAAGTTGTGGTGTTTAGTGAATTTTCTCAGTCACTGGATTATTGCCTTTTGTCTCAGAGCTCTCAGTTCTGCTCTTGTCTTGACCTGCCCAAATTGCAAGTCTGAGGCTTTCTGTATTGGGCTTCTTAGAGTAATTGTTTTAGAAAATGAAAAAAAAATTTAAAAAAAAAGGGGGAAAAAAAAGGGCCCTGCAGGCAGGTCTAATGCGTTATTGAAATGCTAAGAGACAAAGCAATCAGGGCTATTAAGGAAAGATACAGGGGGCAGAGAGATCAGTTTTTCTTTGGGTTTTGCAAATGAGCCTGCTGGCCTGAGCTCTGCCCTTCCCCTTTCTATGTTCACCAGAACTCCAAAAAGTATCCACTTTTATTTTTGAGTTTGTCTTGCTGTTTTTTTGCTATGCCTGTCTCCTCTCCGCTGGGCTGGCTGCTCTCAGATTCTCTGGTGTCTGGTCTCAGTCTATCTATGTTTGGAGTTTGGATCAGCAGAATGAGTTTCCGATAAGGGCTGCCACTGTCGTTCTCCCTTCTCCTTCCCGGCGCTGACGGCCCCTCCTCCCACAGGACTGAGCCTGGCAGGGAGGGGCGTGGGTCCCCTGGCCGCAAAAACTTACAGATTTCACTGATCTCAGCAGTTCCACGTTTTCATGGGTGTTGTATGAAGTATGCCCAAAGTCAGATTGCTCTGTATTGTCCAGTCCATGCAGTTCCTGGCTTTCTACCTACTTCCCTGGAGGAGTAACTAAAACATACACCTCACCAATCCACCATCTTGCCCCACCTCTCTATATTTCCTTTTACATCATATTTATGTGTTTACATATGTACATCCTGAGCGTCTCTCATATGTACCTGCTGTACAAATATAAAGTAGTTCTTATGATGCAGACTAAATACAAATGTCTCCTTAGATTTGTTTTCTTTTCATAGCTAACATCAATCAATTAAATCTACAAATAAATTTCTGTAACAGTAAGAAATACATTTTCATCTATTATAATACATATCCCAACTCTGTGATATTTAAAGGTTTCTAAAGAATTGCAAATACTGCAGGTAAACCATACCTATACGTTACAAATATAATTTAGCATTCATACAGCATTTTTTGTCTCTACGGAACATTAGGTTCAATCCTTAACGATTACTCACCAAAATTGATGATGGCCTTATAAGTTCTGGTTTTCTATTTTCTGGGCCCCAGCAGGGTATAGGAAGACATAAGTGAGTCACACTCAGTGGGGAATGCTTTACTCCTACGTGTTTTTTTCTTAAAGCCATGCACACTTAGCCAAATAATGCTTTATAACTAAAGTTGCCAATATTCTCTCTACCCACACTCAGTGCCCTGTAATATCTCAAAGCCACAAATGTTCAGAGAAAATACTTTTTTTTTTGTTACTGTTGAGAAATGCTTAATTTGATTTGATAAATCAGGGTTTTCCAAGTCCCTCGTGCAGCTCCCTGAACATGAAAATACTTCAGCACAAAGCTAACTCTCCTGATAGATAAGGCTATTGTTTGTGCTCATCATTCCAGGGAAATCAATAATGTAAATAAAACAAACAGACTTATGTACTAAGTTTTACAGGCCCAATGCCCAAACAATTCTCTGCTGTTTATTTAGGTGAGGGAAAGAATATTAGGGTCAGCCTAGGAGGCAATGAGGAAGTGGTCAGAAGGGAAGTAGAAATAAAACCATTTAAGTTTTCATAAAAATTGATAGTAAAATATTCCATATGCCTGCCAATAAAAATATACAAATATACATACAAAGGAACAGAAAATTCATAGAAGAGGGAATACAATAATTTTAAAAATGAAAAAAGGTATCAGTTAAAGTATTGCTAGAAAAATGGAAAGAAAAGTTCATGACATTCTGAAGGAAAATGTAATAAAAAAGCACAATGTACAATTCTATGTACATGATTCCAATTATGTATGTATACACAAATACACACATACCACACAAACACAGGCTGTATGTGTAACAAGATATTAAATTAATACTTTTCCTTTTGTCTGTTTTACCTAAGGCCTCAACACTGAGGACAAAAGATTCTTAGTTTCCTGAAATCATGAGAAGAGGAACCAAAATAGACAGATAAAGGGATCACCAGAAAGAAAAATGAAAGTGTGGGAGGGAGGGCAGGGCCTCCCAATCTCCAGGATGTAACGTTCCCAAAGAGAGAAGAGGAAGGGAGCAAGGGGATCCGAGTCCAGGGTCATGTGTGCTCTGCTGTCCCTGGTAACAGAGAGGAGACAGTGGCCTGACATGAAGACAAATCGAGGGGCTCCAAAGTACAACCTGGATATCTTAACACTTGGAGTTTTGGAGACACAGGACTTGGGGCCTCACCCACCCTGGAAAAAGTAAGAACAGCTTGCTGCTACAGAGCAACAGAGACAGAGAGAGAGAAGGAGGGAGGGAGGGAGGGAGGGGAACACAATAAAACAGATTTTCCAGTCATTGCAGATTGACCTGTGCAAGGGCTCTCCTTCAGGGCTTATCCATACAATGATGTAAGAGAACAGCACCAGGACAAAGCATAGGGGCCTCCCTGGTTCTTTCTGTGCTGTGTCTTATCTTGGGTATGTTCCTGTGGCCTTAGGAATCCACCTCCCCACCCCCCCCTTACAGGGTTCTGAATGTCCTCTTTTATTTGTAAACAGTTTCCTCACGGTCCTGGGCACGGCACTCTATATCCAATAGCCAGCAATCCCTTGTCCCAGCCAGTATGACTTGATTTTTCTCCCACAGCATTCTGCAGGAGACCTCTGTGAATACATGCAGGGCAAGTTCTGGGATGGTGAGTCCTACAGGCCACACCAGAGAGACTGGGCCAAACATACATGTTCCCAGTATGTGCACAAGAGTTGTTTTGCTCCTCCAGAACCAGGACCAAGGAGCCAAATCAGGAGCACAACCCAGCTCTGCACCAAGCTCGTGTGGTGTTGTGGAGGTGCAAGCCAGGGGACCATGAGATTCTGCTTTTCAGAAGCATTTCTCTTGATTCAGTGCTTGCCCTGTTACTGCACTCCTTTAACTGTTTTCTGGAGCTTTGAGAAAGATGTTTCTGTGAGATTTTTCTGGTTGTTCAAAGTGTCTGTGGGGGATTGTGGTCCTGAAACATCTCACTCCAGCATCATGATGGGGGCAGGGATGATGCAGGAATTTATCAGTGAATCCTTAGAGAATACATTCAGAGGAATGGACTAAGATAAAAGTGTATTACCAAGAATTAAATAGTGTCAAGTAGTAAAGAAGAATATTCAGTGAGCACAGTTTGTAAAGTCAATAATTGTTAAGAGGGGAGGTAAGAGGTGACCAGGGAGGAAGAGGTGATAAAACACATTATTTGAGGAACCTTTTCAAGCATCTTATATCAAATATCAAATACCACCGAGCCTGTGGTATTATCTTTTGATCCATATCCACATGGATGTTCTGCCAGCACCTTCCCATTCAACAAGCACAGAACCAACCAGATTTTAATCTTGCCTAGTCTAACTCCATAGTCTCTAAGATAGAATGGCACAATGATTCTTTCACATAAATAATTTTGAAACATGGTAGTGCGTATTGGCTCTTAACACCAAAATACAGTTGTGGTGGTTTGAAACTGTATCTAGCCCAGAAAAACACATGTCCTTAAAGTTAATCCATTCCTGTGGTTGTGAACCCACTGTAAGTAGGACCTTTTTATGAGGCGACTTCAGTTAAGAAGGCGTGGCCCACCTCAATCAGGATGGGTCTTAATCCTATTGCTGGAATCTTTTATAAGAAAATGAAACTCAAACAGAGAGAAAACTACAGAGGAAACAGTCAGAAGCTGAAATCAATGGAACCTGGAGGAGGTGACGCCACCATATACCTTGCAATGTGACAGAGGAGCCAAGGATTATGGGCAGCCAGCCCCAGAATGCCAGTCATTGGACAGAAAGCATTGCCCTGATGGCACCTTGATTTGGACTTTCTTTTAGTTTCAAAACCATGAGCAAATAAATTCCCATTGTTTAAGCCAATCCATTCCACGGTATTTGCTTGTGCAGTCTAAAACAATAGTCAGTGACATATTTATGAAGAATGGTGTATCAAGTATATATTATCTTAAAAATACATTACCAATGTAAATTCCCTGTCAATACACTCTGTGTTTATAATTTGCACACTTTGGATTTATTAGACATATATATTCCATATTTTATGGAATTATGTCCACAGTTTTAAAACAACTGAATATATTAGTGGTTATTACAGTGTGTGTAAGTCCAACTGTTAAATACACTGATACCATCTAACACAAACTAACAGAATCACAGGAAAGAAAGAGTTATTTCCATCATACTGACAGTATATTTCTGCCAAAGGCACAAATTCGCTTGCAAATGAAGGAGTGTGACAAAGATAGATGTAATTCTGTGATCAAGGAAGGCAACTTTCCTCTAAATTCTGTCTATGGAAAATTTTTTGAAGCTGCTATAAAATTGTTATCATTGAAATTTATTTCATTGTTTTGATTATTAGTTTGGCATTATGACCCAGAATCATTTATAACTCTTTAAAACATACATGCAATATTTCTCAATAAATAATTGCAAAGATCAGCCTTGTGCCACCAAGAAATCAAGGAAAAATTATCTCATATTTTGTTAAATTAATTTCAACCTGTAAATATGAGATCAAGTTGATCTTAAATCTAAAAAAATCCTTTCATTTCAAAAGTTTCGTCTGAGTTTATTCATCAGTTGTATATATTATATTTTAATAAAAACCTTTTAAAGAGTGTTTTAGCTGATACTTCCATAAATAAAATCCTTCATTCAGATTTATCACTTCAAATCATTTACTCTTTTATCGTATCATTTTACAAGTAGTAGAGAAAAAAGATCCAATCCAATTTATCACAGACTTGTAAAATAATAAATAAATAAATAAATAAAAGCTGGAAACATTTTTCTTGAGTTCTTATGCTCACTCAGTCCTATATTCTGTGAATTTTATAGGATCAGTTCATACAAGGAGAGCAAACTATCCAGACAGTTGTATCAAACCAGTTGGTCCATTAAGACCTCACTTCAGCTGCCAGGTGACATATTTGCTTGCATAATATCATTTGGCATCTGCATTGATCAAATTCACTGGTCACTTGCCAAATGTCCACTTCACTTTGGCAAATAGATAAAGATTATGGGAGGTAGAAAATGATTTACTAAATGGTGTGCTAATGTCTAAAAGATCATATATTCACCCAAATTGCATAAATTTTACTAAAAGATAACTTAGTCATGCCTCAGGATTCCTCTCAAATTAATGTAATCTACTCTACTGAAAATGGAAATTTAATACTATAGAGTAAATAACCAGATGATAAAAGCTCTTATTTATGGTGCAAATTTGTGGTCTGTGATGTTAACAAGAATAGATATGAATGCACTTTTAAAATGTTATCTACAGAATAGGTTGGTGCAATTTTGAGAGAAAATACATGTTTGAAAAGCACAAATTTATAAGATTAAAAATATGTTATTAAAGTTTTGCTGTAATTTTGCAAGAAGTTCTTTTTCAGTCATTTAACAAATATTTTCATTGACTACTATGATCAAGCTAAGACACTATTTTTTTTCGGAAGGAGATTTTAGACTAGAAGAAAAGATAACACATATTCTGATGACTAAAATACAATGTGGAAAGCAAACTGGATTTGTAGCAAAAAAAAAAAAAAGTGGGGAGCTATTTTTCACTATTTATTCTATGTATTTTTTTAGTCTTCCAGCTCCTGGAAAATGCCACTGCCATTGTTCCTCATGGAGGCCAAGTCATTACTAGCTCCTAGGTTGCTGCAATCACTTCCTTATTGATTCTTAGCCTCTTGCCCATCTACAGGCTACTCACAGCAGCTAGAGTGACCTTTCTAAACTGCGAATAACTCCCCATTTCTCTCAGAGTAAAAGCTAATGTTTTCTTCACAAATGACCCATAAGTTCCCAAATGATCAGGCCCCTGTCACCTCTCTGAGTGCATCCTCTTCAGTACCCTGCCTCACTCCTGATTCAACCACAAAGCCTTCTGTGCAGGCCCTTGAAAACATCAGGCCTGCACCTTCCAGACTTTGCCCAGTCATTCGCTCTGCCCCTGAGATCCACTTGGCTGAACATCCAACCTTCTACAGGTCTTTGCCAAGGTCTTGCATTCTGGTGACCCTATTTGCTATTGCAAACTGTGCCACCCACACCATCTTAGCTGACTCTATTTTATTTCTTTTTACTAAACCAAAGGAAAGAGTAACCCTTCTCAAGAAGCATACAGTTGTATGTCATGCTTTCCTTTTAATTCAATGACTGACAGTGTTGAAATATAAACTCAAAGGCAAGGATCTTCATCTGTTTTGTGTACTGATGTATTCCAAGTATTCAGAACATCACCCAAGGCATAACAGACCCCCAGTTAAATACTTGTTGCATAGATGAATGAACTTACATAAAATCACCGTATCATTCTGTGTTCAATACAGGAAACCCCAGGTACCTGTTGGGGATTGAGTCATGTTCACCACAAAAGGAATGATCAGGTCCCACCTCTGGTCCTGTGGATGTGAACGCATTCGTAAATAGGACTTTTCAAGATATTATTAGTTAAGGAGTGTCCAAAATTAATAAGGGTGTACCCTTTATCCAGTACAGCTGAAGTCCTTATAAGCAAAGGAAATGGCTCATGGGAGAGAAGCCACAGCAAGCCACCAGAAGCTGGAAGTCAATGGAATCCAGAAAAGAAAGGGGAAGACACAGCCATGTACATTGCCATGTGACAGAAAAGCCATGGAACCCCAAAGATGACCAGACAGCCAGAAGATACCGACCCAGGAAGGAAGGAAGCCTTCTAACCTCTGAAATCATGAGCCACTGAATTCCTGTTGTTAAGCCAATGCTTGGTATGGTGTTTGTTTCAGCAGCTAGGGAACTAAAACAGTCCCTTAAGAAGAAAGGGATGCACAAGGGATTATAGGAAGATGGTGGAGTAGGAAGCTCCAGTAATCAGTACTTCCACCAGAACAACTATTAAACTGGCAGGATCTGCGTGAACCATGCCTATTTTGAAACTCTGGAGTCTGGTAGAACACTGTGCAGCATCCATGGAAGAAGAAGAGGATGGTAATTGTAAATGCCAGTGAATTTCACTCTCTGTGCAGTGGCTTCCATCCCATACCCACCAGCACTGTGCAGGCAGCAGGGGGGTCCTCAACTCCAGCTCCTGGTGCAGCATGCTGGTGCCAGGGTGTGATATAAAGACCTAGTTCCCCAAGATCCAGGGTGTGTGCTCCAATCACTGGTCACTGCTTTTTATCAGCTACTTCAGACTGCTGGGGGCCTGGCTCTGAGGGTGGCCATTGTTCCAATCCGCTTTAGGCAAAATCAGCAGAGGAATCTCAAAGTATTTACCTATCCTTAAAACTACAGAAAACACTTAAAAGGCTGTAGTAACTGCACAAGTGCCGAATCAAGAAAATGCAGCTTCAAAAAGACATAGAAGCTCCTGGCACACTTACTGGACCCTCCGCCATCCCCTCCACAGTGCTGTATGGAGCCTGCCTGTGCTCCCATTGCCAGCCCCTGGCCTTGCTCTGGCCAGCAAACACTGACCTCAGAAATGACTTTTGGGCTCAGTCTGCTCTCCCTACCCAAATTGCCCTCCCGGCAAAAGCAGCTTGAGACAGCAAATGCAGTGTAGGAAACAGTTAAATCAAACCACCTGGGGCAAAGGCTTACCTGCTTTAACTCCCAAAATAGAGCACTCTGGAGAGGGAGAAAGTTTATTTCATTGGGAGTAGAGGGGACATTTAAATGCCTGTTAACAGGGAACTCCTAAAACCACCAGCAAGGATAGGTCCAGGACAACAGACAACACACAGGTTCAAAAAAGACAAGGAGGACCCTGTAGTTTGCATTCACCTTGGGATGACTTTCTTGATAGGAGGGCTGAACTCTGAAGGAGAGCACTGGCCTAAGCCAGGCCAATTTGCAAAGACTGTGAAAGGTGTTTTTTGCATTGGTTTGTCTGGTTTTGTTAGCTCCTGGCACTCAAGAAAATCGCTATCATAACATCAGCAAGATACAAACTCAAGAAATAGACAGCTCAGTTACAAAATCCCAGGGTTAACATTTTAAAATATTATAATGTAGAGTGTGACTCTTTGCCTCTCTTTGCTCCTGAGAAGATGGCAGCACAGCCACCCAACTCAGTGCTGTTTGTACATTTGGATAACATTTGTTGATCACCCACTGCAGAAGCAGTTTTCAAAAAACTTGTGATTGATCAAAATATTTCAGATAACTGGAGGATAGACAGTGCTGAACTATCCACGTATGAGATAGGAAACCCTCCTGATTATTGAGGTCAAAATTGCATGATTCTTCATGATATTCCTATGAATAACACTGCCTGGCAAGTAACCAAAGAAGACTATGACACATGTGATTATATATACCATGTATGGATGAAAGCAATCTGATAAATTTGAATAGAAAAGGCAGTGAAGTTAAAAACTACAAAGTGAAAATTGAACTGTTTGGGAGCTATGATCCACAAAAACAACTTATTATTGAAGATACCTCTTAAAGGAATAACTCCGACTTTGATACTGTGTACCTACCAGCAGTGTGTTAGGTGCTTCAAAGCATTTTTGGAGAAGTCACAGTAAAGCTGCATCCATTCATTGCTGAAGGTCAACAATGATTAACATCTTTACAGTGATGTTCTAGGATTTTCAGTCAATCAGTGTGTTAAAAGTGTAATGTTTCATAGCTCAAAGCCACTTTTTTTCAATTGACTTATTGTTTTTTATCTTAAAAAATAATTGTAGATGGAAATCAATTTTGTGTTTTGCAGAAGAATTAATAAAAATCTTTGATTCAGACAGTTTGTGTGGTACATTAAATGTTCTTAAACAAATTGGGCCACTTCTCTTGCCCCAATTACAAAAATAGTGGAACAAACAAAAAAATAGAACCAAAAAATATAATATTTTGTGTGTGTTTTGTAACAAATCATTTCTTTCCAATGTTTTACTTTAAGGTACTAATCCAGTGATGGCTAGCATTCTAATATGCTTAATTATGATCTTAATAAGTAATTAAAACATTACTTTCAGGCCCAAGTCAATATCTGAGCCCATCGAGAGTTTTAAATAATCTACCTCTTTATTAAAATAGTCAGTATGTATAACTTGATGGACAAATGTTCTCTATTCACCTATACTACCTCTCTTTTTACCCCAGGGCCTTTTATTGAATTAGATACCCATAGGCACAGGAATTCACAATCTTGATTGGAAGTATTTTGAGTCACAAATACCAGGAGTGCATACTTGTATGTTAGAAGGATAGGAATGAGAATGATTTCTGGAATAAATCTTTAGCTATCATTTTTAATTTTTGTTTATCTAGTTTGTTACATGAGGAAGTCAGCTTTTTGCTCCCATTTGGACCCCCTTGCCTCTAAAAATTTAATTATATTCAAAAAGGACACTATGTGCTGTTTTGTCTTATGCTCACTTTGACAACTATGTCTGTTTTGTATGCACATACAACCCAAATATCAAATATTACATATTGACTTAGATGGGAAAATAGTTTAAAAAGCTGGAAAAAGAAAATTCTGTTATGTTGAAGTCCTTAAATAATATATTAAGTGCTCTTTTATCACTGTTTCATTTATAGGAGAATATAGGTAATTTTGATGTACTTTGAGATAACTGTAATTTCAAATTCATTTGGATATACATCAGAGAAGGTTGCTTTCAAAATAAGCTGGGGAGTATAAAAATACAATTGAGATGTAAAAATAATGTATGGTATGCAACAAAAGGTTACAAGGCAAATAAATAGGAAAGGATGTCACGTCCAAAGGTAAAGGATAAAAATCCAGAAAATATCAATGAAGAAGAGCAGACTATGTACACACTGGACAGACTTTTTTAAAAATGGTCCTCAATATGCCCAAGGAGATGAAGGAAAATACAGAGAAAGAACTAAAGAATATCAGGAAAACAATGAAAACAATATAATAGAAAGTTTAAAAATGAACCAAACAGAATTACTGGAGTTGAAGACTACAGTAAAAGAAATGAAAATTCCCTAGAGGGTTTCAACAACAGATTGGAGCTGGCAGAAGACAGATCAGTGAACTCCAAGACAAGACATTCGAGTCAGTCTGAGGAGCAGAAAGAATAAAGAGCTGGAAAAAGTGAAAATAGGCTAAGAGATCTGTGGGACACCATCAAATGTATCAATATAAACATTATGGGAGTTACAGAAGGAAAGAAAGAGAGAAAAGGGCAGAAGGAATATTCAAAGAAATAATAACAGTAAACTTCTCACACTTATCAAGAAACATGAATAGGCACATCCCAAAAGACCAATGACTACCAAACAGGATACACATGAGGAGAAATATGCTCAGGCACATAGTAGCCAAACTGTCAAATGCAAAGGAGAAGGAGAGAGTTCCAAAAGCTGCAATAGAAAAGCAATGTGTTTTGCTCAAGGTAGTCCCAATAAGATTACATTCTGATTTCTCATCAGAAACCATGGAGGCAAGATGGCAGAGGGATGGAATACTTAAACTTCTGAAAGAAAACCATTTCAACCAAGACTTTTATATCTATCTAGACTGTCTTTCAAAAATGAGGGAGAGATTAAGACATTCCCAGATAAACAAAAGCTGAGGGAGTTTGTCACCCCTATACCTGCCATACAGGCAACAGTAAAGGGAATTCTTCAGACTGAAAGGAAAGGACACTAGATAGTGCACTGAGGCAGCACAATGAAATAAAGACCTCAGTAAATGTAACAATATAGGTAACTATAAATGTCACTACTATTGATTATATTTTTTGGTGAGTAACTCCACTTCTTACTTCTTACAGTTCAAAAATGCAAACACATAAATAGTAATAATAAATTTCTGGTTTTGGAGATGCAATGTAAAATTGTATTTGTATATAATTTGTAACAAGTACAAAAGAATTTGCGGGGGACAGATGGCTATAGGAACAGGGTAGATATGTGCTATTGAAGGTAAGTTGGTCTCAAAACAAATGTGATTATTATAGATTAAATTTTAGCCCCATGGTAACCACAGAGAAAATAGATGAAAAATGTATGCAGAATGAAACAAGAAGGGACCGAAAGTGGTAGAATACTAAAAATCAAATAAATATGAAAGTAGGCATTAATGGAAGAATTGATGACCAAAAAAAGTATGACTTACAAAGACCATGTAGCAAAATAGAAGAAGAAAGTCCTGCCTTATCAGTGATTACATTAAATGTAAACAGATTAAACTCTCCAGTCAAAAGGCAGATATTGGCAGAATGGATACAGAAGCATGGCCAACAATATGCTGTTTATAATAGACTTACCTTATATTTAAAGGCAGAGTAGGTTGAAAGTGAAAAGATAGGAAAAAAGATACCATGCAAATAGCAACAAACAGAGATCTGAAGTACCTATATTAACATCAGATAAAATATACTGTAAGTCAAAAACTGTTATGAGGGACAAAGACGGTCACTATATACTGTTAAAGGGGTCAATTCACAAAGAAGACATAGCAATTATAAATATATATGTACTTAATGGCAGAGCCCAGAAATATATGCAGCAAATATTGACAGATTTGAGGATAGAAATACATGGTTCTATGTTAATCATAGGAGAATTGAATACATCACTTTCAATAATGGATACAACATGTAAACAGAAGATCAATAAGGAAATAGAAGACTTGAACAATATTCTAAACAAACTACACCTGACATATATAGAACACTTCACCCAGGCAGCAGAATACACATTCTTCTCTAGTGTACATGGGTCATTCTCCAGGATAGACCATATATTAGGTGCAAAACAACTCCCAATGAATATAAAAATGTCAAAATCATACAACATATCTTCTCCAACCACAAGGGAATAAAGTTAGTAATCAGTAACAGAGGGCAAACTGGAAAATTTAAAAATATATGGAAATCAAACAATATACTCTTAAACAACCCATCTGTCAAAGAAGAAATCACAAGGAAAATTAGGAAATAGCTTCAGGCAAATGAAAATGAAACCACAACATACCAAAATTTATGGGATGCAGCAAAGGCAGTGCTGAGAGGGAAATTTATAGCTCTAAATACTTGTATAAAAAAGAAGAAAGAGTTGAAATCAAAGACAAAATCTCACAACTGGAGTATCTAAAAAAAAGAGAGAGCAAACTAAACCCAAAGCAAGCAGAAGAAAGGAAATGGCAAAGATTATGGTGGTGATACATGAACCAGAAAATAAAAAACAATTGAAAAAATCAACAAAATCAAAAGTCGGTTCTTTGAGAATTAAATCAACAAAACATTAGCTAGACTGGCAAAGAAAAAAAGAGAGGGGAGACAAATAACTAATATCAGAAATGAAAGGAGGGACACTCTTACTGACCCCAGAGGAATAAAAAGGAATAAAAGAGGATACTATGAACAACTGTAAGCCAACAAATTAGAGAACCTAGATGAAATGGACAAATTCCTAGAAACACACAAACTACTTACACTGACTCAAGAAGAAATAGAAGATATCAACAGACAATAACTACTAAAAAGATTGAATCAGTATCAAAACCACCGATAAAATAAAAGTCCAGAATCACGTGGCTTGACTGGTGAATTTTATCACATATTCCAAATAGAATTAACACCAATACTGCCCAAAGTCCTCCAAAAACATTGAAGAGGAGGGAACACTCACCCTCATACCTCACCCAACATCACCACATACCAATGCCAGATAAAGACACCACAAGAAAAGAAAATTACACAGCAATATCTCATGAATATAGATGCAAAAATTCTTAACCAAATTTTAGCAAACCAAATCCAACAGTACATTAAAAGAATTATACCTCATGATAAAGTGAGACTTATCCAAGGTGTACAAGGTTGGTTCAACATAAGAAAATCAATTAATATAATACATCTTATTAATAGAACAGAGATAAACCACATGATAATCTCAATCAATGCAGAAAAGACGTGACAAAATCCAGTATTCCATCTTGATAAAAATACTGAGAAAACTCAGAATAGAAGGAAACTTCCTTAACACAATAAAGGAAATATATGAAAAACCCACATCTATCATTATACCCAATGGTGAAATAGTGAAAACTTTCCCTATTAGGTCAGGAACAGGAAAAGGATGCCCACTGTCACCACTGCAATTCAACATTCTGCTAGAAGTTCTAGCTGCAGCAATTAGGCAAGTAAAGGAAATAAAAGGCACACAAATTGGAAAAGAAGAAATAAAATTTCCATATTTGCAGATGACATGATCCTATATATAGAAAATCCAAAAAAAAAAAAAAATACACAACAAAGCTGTTAGAGCTAATAAATGAATTTCTAAGTAGTGAGGTACAAGATCAACATACAAAAATAAGTCATGTTTCTACACACTGTGGTAATGAACACTGTAAAGAGAAAATTTTTTAAATGATTTCATTTATAACAGAAACTGAAACAATCAGCTATCTAGGAATAAATTTAACCAAGGGTGTAAAAGACTTGTACACAGAAAACTACAAAACAGTGATAAAAGAAATCAAAGAAGACCCAAGTAAAAGGAAGTGTATTCCAAGTTCATGGATTGGAAAACTAAATACTGTCAAGACGTCAATTCTTCCTAAAGCAATATATACACTCAATACTTTTATAATCAAAATCCCCACAGCATTCTTTGAAGAAATGTAAAATTCAATTATCAAGCTTTTATGGAAGGTTAAGGGGCCCCAAATAGTTAAAATCATCATGAAAAAGACATACAAAGTTGAAGTGCTCACACTTTCTGACTTCAAAACTTATTACAAAGCTACAGTAATCAAAATAGCATGGTACTGGCACAAGAACAAATGTGTAGACCAATGGAACTGAATTGAGGGTTCAGAAATATACCCTCTCATGTATGGGCAATTGATTTTGGCAAGGGTGCCAAGTCCACTCAGTAGGGAAAGACTAGTTTCTTCAACAAATGTTCCTGGGAAAATGGGAAATCCAAATGCAAAAGAATGATGTTGTACCCTTATGTCACAACATCTAAAAATTAACTCAAAAAGTATCAGATACCCATTGGAACATGGGAAGATGGTGGCATACAGAGGTGTGGAATTTATTTAGTTCTCTGGAACAACTAGCGTATAGCCAGGAAAAACTAGTAAATATTCTGGAACTGTTGGGGACATCTGTGACTGAACACACATTGTACACCAGTCTGGAATGGGTGGAATGGCTGAGATCTCAGCAAAAGAAACTGTAAGTAAAGCTCCCCAAACTGCAGAGCTGGTGCCCCTCCCCAACCAGCATGGCAAGCGGAGCTGAAAAACTTCCCTGTGGGAGAAAGAAGCAGTCTACTATAAGGATGGGAAAGTAACTCAACCAAGCTCCAACTGCAATTTTAGTTAATGAATCTGGACTACTGAATACAAGCTATGAGCACAGATAAACCTGGAGCAAGCAGGAAAGGAACCCAGAGGCTTCTCCTGGCAGAGAGGAGGCAGGGTTGATGGAAAAAATATATAAATAAATAAAAACAGAGGCTTTTGGAGTCAGCTGAGCTCAAAATACTGAAAAAGGATTGTGTGCCAAGAAAAGGGGCACACAGAACTGGGCACCAACCCTGGTTCTTGACTTTAGTAATTGGGGGGCTGGGGACTGGCTTTGAAAAGGGGATTTCTTTCTTTTTTCCTTTTCTTTCTCACTGTATGTAGCTCATTGGAGAAAGCTTCAGGCATTTTCAATTGTCAGCCCTGAACCAGGCAAGGGTGGAGTTGAGATAGTTAGAGAGACAAAAAGAAAAAGTCAAATGTAGGAGATAAATAACTAAAGGGCTTATTTCCCTAAGAAAAGAGGGAGGCAGGGCCCAGTTCAAGTGGTTGCACTCCCTCAGAGAACTCAGACCCTAGGGCAGAGGGGGGAAAAAACAGAAACAGCTTAAACTTGACTTGTGACACTCTCAGCCCCTGGCAAGGACAGGGTCTACTGAGAATTAAGGCAACACACCTCTTTATGCCAGTTGGGAGCTGCGGGCTGACAAGCACTACCTGCTGGGCAGGATAGCAAACCATAGCATCTAGAGGCCTCACAGGAAAATGTGACAGCTTTCTGGGTCTCATCCTCAGAGAAACTTGATGCTGATTACAACTTCTTCCTGAGACCTGGGCTCATCTGGTCTGGGAAAATCTTATTGGGGTAATCAAGGAAACCAGATGCCTAGATAATAAAAAATTATGATTCACACTAGGAAAAATGAAGATATGGCCCAGTCAAAAGAAAAAACTTAAACTTTAAATGAGATACAGGAACTGAAACAGCTAATTAAATATCTTTAAACAAATATGCTAAATCAATTCAAAAATCAAATCAACAAGTTGAGTGAAGATGTGGCAGAAGAGATGAAGGACATAAAGAAGACACTGGACAAACATAAGGAAAAACTTGTAAGTTTGAAAAAACAAATGGCAGAAATTAAGGGAATGAAAGGCACAATAGAACAGATGAAAAACACAAAGAAGACATACAACAGCAGATGTGAAGAGGCAGAAGAAAGGATTCAGGAACTAGAGGGCAGAACATCTGAAATCCTACACAAAAAAGGACAGGGAAAAGATTGGAAAACTCTGAGCAGGGTCTCAGGGAATTGAATGACAACATGAAGTGCATGAATATACATGTCATGGATGTCCCAGAAGGAGAAGAGAAGGGAAAAGGGGCAGAAAGAATAATGGAGAAAATAATCACTGAAAATTTCCCATCTCTTTTGAAAGACATAAACCTCCAGATCCAAGAAACTCAGCGTACCCTAAACAGAATAGATCTGAATAGACCTATGCCAAGGCACTTAATAATCAGATTATCAAATGTCAAAGACAAAGAGAAACTTCTGAAAGCAGTGAAAGTGATCCATCACATACAAAGGAAGCTCAATAAGACACTGTGCAGATTTCTCAGTAGAAACCATGGAGGTGAGAAGGCAGTGGCATGATATATTTAAGATACTGAAAGAATTCTATATCTGGCAAAACTGCCCTTCAAAAATGAGGGACAGTTTAAAATATTTTCAAATGGACATTGAGAGAGTTTGTGAACAATAGACCTACTCTACAAGAAATAGTAAAGGGAACACTACAAGCAGAGAAGAAGAGGAGAGAGAGGTTTGGAGAAGAGAGTAGAAATGAAGACGACTATCAGTGATAATAAAAAGAGAGGAAGAGGGAAAATAAAATACAATACAATATGACATATAAATTCCAAAAGTCAAAATGGTAGATGGTAGACATTACATTGAGTGAAATTAGCCAGAAACAAAAGGACAGGTACTCAATGGGCTCACCAATATGAACTAACATTGATGAGTGAAATTTGAGAGTTAAAGTTGAGAACAGAGGTTATCAGGAGATAGGAAGAGGTTAGAAATTGGGCATTTGATGCTGAAGGAGTACATAAGATTGAATAAGATTGATTGTATAGATCCAGAAATGGATAGCATAATACTGTGTGATGGTAGCATGACATTTTAAGTACTCTGAACAAAGATGAGTGTGAATACAATTGAAAGAGAATGGCTAGGGGCATGTATGACACCAGAAGGGAAGAAAGAAGATAAAGACTGGGATCGCATAACTTAGTGAAACCTAGAGTGTTCAACAGTGGTGATTAAATGTACAAACACAAGAATTTTTTAAAAGAGGGAGAACAAATAAATATCAACATTGCAAGGTGTTGAAAATTGGAAGGTACAAGGGAAAAAGTACAATAAATGCAAACCAGAGTCTATAGTTAATGGTAACACTGTAAAATTAATTGTAACAAAGGCAATATACCAAAGTTAAGTGTCTGTAAGAGGGGTTTATAAGGGAATGATATGGGATTCTTGGTGATGGTGGTGTTGTCTGATATTTTCATTGTATTTTACTTAATTTTTATTTTCCTTCTATCTTTTATGTTTTTATTCTTCACTTTTTCTCCTTTTCCTCTTTCTTTGTGGAAGAAATGGAAATGTTCTCATATAGGTTGAGAAGGTGAATGCATAACTATGTGACTATACTGGGAATCACTGATTGTTTACTTAGAATGGATTGTATGGTGTGTGAATAAAACTGTCTAAAAAATAAACCGAGGGATACAAGTGCTGGAGAAAATGTGGAGAGAGGATGTACCTATTCACTGTTGGTAGGGATTTAGAATGGTGCAGCCCATATGAAGGGCAGTGTGTGGTTCCACATGAAGCTAACTATGGGGTTGCATATGGTCTTGCAATCTCATTATTGGCTATATACTTGGAAGAACTGAGAGCAGGGTCATGAATGGACATTGAACACTGGTGTTTATGGTGGCAGTATTCACGATTCACAAGAGACAGAGGTGACCTAAGGGTACATTAACTGATAAATGGAATGATGAACTGTGGTGTGTGCAGTCAATGGAATATTGAACAGTGGCAAGAAGAAAAGAAGGTGTGAGGTATGCAAATAGGTGAATGGATGTTAAGGACAGTATGTTGAGTGAAATAAGCCAGAATTGATAAGATAAATATTATAACGCCTCACTAATATGGACTAATTAAAATATGCAAACTCTGAGAATTGAATCTGAGAGCATAGGTTATCAGGGGAAGACTTATGGTAAGGGTTCCTAGATTGTAAGCTCTTACAGCAGTCACATCTATTCATGAGTTTTAATAGTTATTTCTACATTCTGAAATGATGAGCTGTTTGCATATAACCTGGTCAGTCCCTGGAATTTCAGGACACTTGAGACTCAGAGCCAGAGTTCAGCAGCTATCAATGTTAGCATTACCTCATATAGCAAATGTCAAAGAAGCTGAACAAGAGAGCAGATTTTAATTAGAGATACGAACAAAATGGATTTGGTCAGGACTAAGGTAAACTAAAGGGAAAAGGATGATATTGACTGTGTTTTAAAACTTCAACTTCTATCTGAGACCAAAGGAAGAGATGTTTATTTGGTGAAACATCTATATTATCTGTAGCACACTATATAATTTAACTTGTATGCTCAGTTTATTCAAACACCATAATTACATGGAACCTTGAATAGGGGAAAAGGAAGTATCAGATACCTAAACAAAAGAACCCAAACTATTAAACTTCTGTAAGAAAACATAGGGAAGCATCTTCAAGAGTTTGTCTTAGGTAATGGCTTGAATTTACATGAAAAGTATAGGCAACAAAGGAATAAACAGATAAATGAGACTTCATCAAAATTTAAAACTTTTGAGCATTAAAGGACTTCATCATGAAAGTAAAAAGAGAACTACAGAATACAAGAATATATTTGGAAACCACCTATCCTATAGGAGTTTAACATCCAGAATATATAAAGTAATCCTACAACTCAACTGCAAAAGACAAACAACCTAATTTAAAAATGTGCAGAAGACTTTAATAGACATTTCACCAAAGAAGATATGCAAATATCCAGTAAGCACATAAAAAGATGCTCAATATCATTAGTCATTGGGGAAATGCAAATCAAAACTATGAAGACAATTTCACACTCACTAGAATGGCTATCATTCAAAAACCAAAAAGTCATAAGTATTGGAGAGGATGTGGAGAAATAAGAACATTTGTTCATTGTTAATGGTAATGCAAAATCGTGCAACCACTGTGGAAATCAGTTTGGTTGTTTCTCAGAAAGTTAAGTATAGAATTACCATATGACCTGGCAATAGAGCCCAAAAGAACTGAAAGCATGAACTCAGACAGATATTTGCACACAGATGTTCACAGTGGCAATCTTCACAATTGCCAAAAAATGGAATCAACCCAGTGTCTATCAACAGATGAATGGGTAAACAAATGTAGTATATACATACAATAGAATATTATTATGCCATAAAAAGAAATGAAGTTCTGATACATGTGTCAGTATGGATGAAACTTGAAGGCATCATGTTGAGTGAAATAAGCCAGATACAAAAGGACAAATGTTGTATCTCACTGACAGGAAATAATCAGAATAAGCCCATTTATAGTATCAGAAACTAGAATACAGGTTGCCAGGGGCCAGTGTGGAGATAGGGAATGGGGAGTTACTACTTAATTGGCACAGATTTCTGCATGGGTTGATGGAAATTTTAGTGTATGTTGGTGATATTAGTACAACATTGTGAATATAATTAACACCATTGAAGTATTTATTTGGATGTGGTCAAAACATTTTAAATTTAAATTTTAAATTGCATATATGTTGTTAGAATAAAAATTTTCATAAAACCATAGGACTGTACAACACAAACAGTGACCCCTAATGTAAAATAGATTGTGGTTAATAGTATAATTATAATAATATTGTTTCATCAATTGTAACAAAAGTACACACTAATGCAAAGTGTTAATATAAGGAAAACTGAGGGCATGGGGGGAGGGGTGGTTTATGGGAACTCTTTATTTTTTGCATGACTTTTTGTAAACTACAACTTCTCTAATAAAAATAAAATATGCAATGGAGTCAATGTGTACAGTTTTTTCAAGAGCAGTGAAAAGCAGACCTGTGATTATTTTGCATTAAAATAACATAGTCAGCATTACAAAATTTAGTTCCAAAACAATCAGCATCTTTGCTACAGTTTTGCAGTCTCTTTTTCTAAAGAATGCTCTTTAAAAAAATGTTATTTGCACAAAAATAAAAGAGCCTAAAGAATTGAAAATATTGTGTATTTGTGATAAGTAGCAATTTAATGTTTTGTGAAATAATGGTCTATACATTTTTAATAACACTGTGTATTGAAAGGTGCATTCACACCAGTTTTTAAGCTATAAATCATATTGAAATTGCAGCAACCTAGACTGATAGCAGCATAACATGCCTTTGTTGCTAAGCATTATATTAGTCACTTCTTAGATCTAAGTCAGAGACAATGTTGAAAAAAGTATGACAGCTTTAGGAATGGCATGGGTTAATCCTGGCATCCTACATTTTACAATTCCATAATGAATGCAAAGAAAGCAAAATTAATTTGCTATTTTGTGACTGGATGACCATTTACATATTTCCATGGGTCATGTTTGATCCTTGTCTCCTAGGTTGCTTTGTATCCAGAATTAAACATAGTCTCAATAAATTATAGATTTATTTGTTTTCAATTATTTTCTATTACATGAAATTCACTAGAAGAACTCTCTTTACCAAACAAGAAACTAAGCCAAATGCAATCCTTACGTAACTGAGGCATTCCATTATGTGTTTGGTCAATAAACAGAGTCGATTATTTGAGCTGATTACCATTAACTTACCAACAATCCGCATCTCACCTAAAGAACATTAACAATCTACTGCCTGTCTGTGTAATCCTTTCTGTATGAAAGCATCCCATGACTAAAGAATTCATCGATATCTTACATGAATTGAAAATACATGCTACTTTTCCTTAGCTATTGTAGATCTTCAAAAGTTATCAGTAACCTGTAAACAGAGAGAAAACATTTTGTTCAAAGAACTAAGAACACTACTCAAAACAGAAAGATACTGCAGAAAAATTTGCCACATCATTATTTTTAATTAAATGTGAATTGACTTATTATAGAAGAATCCCTCAAATGTTCATCCTTGTTAACATTCCATTAAATAATAGCGAAATGTGTTATGTCTTTAGTATCTAATGTTTCTCCATATTTCTGAAACTAGAAGTCAATTTACTGGAACCTATCAATTTATTCAAAACCTATTTACTGAGCTCCTAACATACTCAAATTTCTATTGGGATTTTCGGGGGCCTAATAGTTAACACACTTTTTCCCAAAAGGTTCTGAATCTGTTAAGATGGACATTTGAGCAGTCAGAAATCAAAATATTACAGATAATGCTGCTGGGGAACTTGGTTGGCTGCAGGACATGAATGGACTTCTTACGTGATGACACAGATGGCCGCTTTCCCCACCCTCCCAGCCCCGTGTAGGCAGGGACACGGGCAACTCTGCTGGTGGCTAAGGAGATAGGGTGTTCTCTGCAGGCATGTCAAAGAGAGGGGGAAGGCAGGGTGGGAGCTCTGCTTGCTTGTTTCGTGACACCAATATCAAATCTCCCCCTCTTATCCTATGGTAGAAGAAATTTTCTTGGAAACTTGAAGCAAGGATAAAGAGTGGTCCTGATCCCAAAGAATGCAATTCCAAAATCTACTGTTTCTTCCTTTATTTGCTTTATAAAGAAAATATCCATATTCACACCACCATTCTAATACCTCTATCATCCTTCCCTCTTGTGACTACTGACATGCATGTATGGATACTGTCTGTCCTCAGCTGTAAGTGTACAGGCATTAATTTTATCTGGTATATTTGCAAGCAACAATATACAGACACTGGAGGGTACAGGATGAAGAGGGGTGGGGGAAAAAATGTATATTTTAACTCTTTACATTCTGGCAGATCCACTTTGATGTAATTAGCATTTGTTTGAAGAGATAAATGCACTGTCTTGTACACTGTGGCAATTGCGGCAAGATTTAATATGCGCTAAGTTATTAATAATAACTGGGTACTTTTCAGGGAGTGCAAAAGAAAGACCCTAGTCCGAACAGGGAAAAATTTCAAAGGGTTGTAAGTCCTTTGTTGTTTTAATGACCTAGATACTTTTTTCTGCTCAGACACAAAATAGCTTGTGGTTTGTAAAACCAAGAACTTAATGTCACTGTTTCCCTTTTCCCTCACTTTTAACTGTACAGATAAACTCTTAATTCACGTTGCGTTCATAAAAATTATGATTTGCAGAAAGAACAGAGCTATGAATGCAGCAGGTGATCACATATTCCAATAATTGGAGGGAGTCCAATTTTACAGCACCGACTTTTCAGAATGAGAAGAAAAAGAAGGATTTGTTTATATGTATATGTGACTGTAACTTCATTAGCTATTTTCTGAGGAAAAAGGCTAAATAGATGAGCATGTGAAAGAAGGAAATTGTGAGGAGGTAGAACTGAATATAAAACGGCAAGGGAACAATGCATGATAAACAGTCATGTAAAGCCCCAGTAAGATGTAAAAGTGATTGTAATTATAAAGAATCCAAAAATATTCTTGCATGCACACTTTTAGGTCTACATTTCAGGGTCAAAGGGAAGTATGGTAAAATGAGCTAATCAAAATGAGTTTGATTAAAACTCCATTAAAATAAGTTTTGATGAAAAGTTTTAATATGATTTATTACTCTCTTATGGAGAGTGTTCTCCCTATATGGAAGACTTTTGAATGGCAAATATTTATTTTACATAGCTTCTTGAACATTGCTACCTTGACAATAACCCAATATTTGTTTTCAGATTTTTATAAATATTGTTGCTGTACAATATAATTGCATTTAGTTTACCTGTCACTTGGGTCAAATGATGAAGCTCATTTTCATAGCAAAACAGTTTTTAATATAGTACCTAAAATGTAGGATGCAGTCATTACCCATACACTAAAATTTTTACTAATTATTACTAATTTTAGTACTACTAAAATTATTACAGATTCTACTGGAGTGTTTCAGGTTAGACAAAAATTTTATTCAAAACAGTTTGACGGATCATTGCATTCAGAATGCATTAGTATTGCTAATAATTGTACTTATGTGCTAGATGATATTCTAAGTGCTTAACAAACATAAATCATCTAATTTCCAATGAATCTTAGTATCATTATATCACCATTTTACAGCTGAGGAAACTGAGGCAAAAATAAGGTAAACTTTCCCAAAGGCACACGGCAAGCACATGGCAAAGATGGGATTAGAAACCAGGCAGAAAAATGAAATTAAATTAACTAAAACATTTGGATGATAAAAATTTAACCTAGATATTTTTAAAGAATAACATAAGAAATAGCTAATGATCTAGACATACCATTTCTCCAAATTTAGCAGGAAACAGGAATATCTGTAGCTTTTCTAACAAGGAATATACAAATATTCTTAAATGAAGAACTGTGTAAGATAAAAATTCATGAATATTTATGTTACTTCTAATTTACAGAAGTTTTTTGTTTTTTATATTTTGATTTATTTTGTCTAAAAATATACGGTAGCTATTTTCTTTCTGAGGGCAATAAGTATATCCAAACAACTGGAAAGATAAAGAAATAAGTGCTCTCTAAAGATTTACAGTTAATATTGTATCTCTGTTTACCACTGAAATGCAGTCAGTTGATGATTATCAGAACAATAAATATGCTAAATATCTCTTATTTGCTAATATATTTTATGAAACTCTCTCATTCTGACAGCTTAAAAGGAACCTAAATTTCTCATTCTCAAATTCAATAAGGAAAATAGCTAATGCTGATAGATTTACATAAGATTTGCAGAAATGTAATGAAATTACATATCAAAGCTATATAGCTTGCTCTTGTCAGAATAAATATGTATATGTGGGTTACAAAATATTTTTATTCTTGATGAACTAAATAAATTTAAAACCACTGACAATTGGAGCCCTAATATTTCAGATGATTATATACTTCTGGCATCGATAGACAGAAAAAAGAAGGTCATCAAAAAGACATCATGTAACATAAACTGATAATGCAGGAAAAAAAGATCATTCGTTTAAAATACTAAGAAAAATTTTTGTTTTCCTGTAATTTTTGAAGGAAAAAAAATACCCTGAAAAATAATAAACACAAAAGGTGAATTTTGTGGCACGTATTTTTGTCACTGTGATAAATGATGGTAATACACTGTGTATTTATCCAGTTAACAGATGTGTGAGCAACAAACATGTACTAGGCCTGAAATCGAATTATGGAAAAAACACAGAAATTTACTTCATGAAGCTAATGGCTGCCTATCAGGAATCAGAAAAAATTATATAAAAAGGGTTAGTAATGCATTAACTAGATAGTCTAGGTGACTTTTCCTCTGCAAAATCTCCAGAAGGTGCATAAATTCAGCTTTCATTGCTGGGATCATAGGAATTAAGAAAAACCCCAACATATCAGAGGAAAAAAGCAGGGAAAGATTGTGAGTTCAAAGATGAATGGGCAACAGTGTTTACACAAAAGGGAGGATTTTTCCCCCTGCCAGCCCAGATCCCAGGTCAGTCTCTCTCTCTCTCCCTCTCTCTCTCTCTCTCTGTCTCTCTCTCTCTCTCTCTCTCTTCCTCCCTCCCTCCCACACGCACCCTTCCTCTAACCCCTCTAATGTGTAAGGCTAACATCTATTTTCTCTGTATATCCAAATGCCTACCTCCTGGAAGTTCTGGAAGTTCTCCGTTACCTGACAAGTCTAGCGCTGTAGAACTCCAAGGATTTCAAGCAGGGTCCCTCCCACAGTAGACTGGGACTATGAGTTTACTAATCCCTTCCCCCGTGACTGGCAGCTCTATGAAGACAAGACTGAGTCTCATTCATCGTCATCCCTCTCTGGCTAAAGCACAGTGTCCAATGCAGATAGGAGCTCAAAAAACCCTCACACGTGAATAAAACATACACATAAATAAAGGCGTGAATCACTGAAGTCATGCCATAATAAACAGGAAGAATAGTTTATATTAGGTGTAATAGGAATTAGGAAGTCATAAAACGTCTTTTATTAGGGAGTAAACAATTAAAAAAAAAAAACCTGCTGAATCTATTGTCTAGCATTAGAAACAAGCCTAGAGACTGATAGAAAATAGGCCTGAGTTACTTAGGGGAAGATAATGGAAATTTAAGTAAGGGATATTACTCATTTTCATAAAGAAAGCATCAACAGGGTTCTCTTATTTACTCCACTCCAAGCTCTATGAAGGCAAGGACTTGTTGGATTTGCTATCATATGTAGAACAGCTAACCCAGTATCTCAACATAAGTGCTCAATGAATACTTATTGAACATTGATTGGAAGAATGAATGCATGAATCAATCAATCAACACATTCAATTTCTGAATATAGGCAATGATAAAAAATGACGGTGCAGTAGAAACTAAAATATTTTGAGTACGGAAGAATGCAAAATTATTATTTCCACTAAAAAGGATGATTTGTCTTGGAAATAGAAATGATGACCAAAAGACAATGAATTCTTGTGGATGTTGTATTGAAAGTGAGCCGTCCCAAGGAGAATCATTTCTTGGAAGGCTGGAGATAGACGGTTGCAGTGGGCGTAAGAAAACCAGACCAAAGACAGATTCATACGATATCCACATAAAATACAGAGATAAATCCAAGGGAGACTTAAAGAGAATAAATCTAGCAATACTTTATTTGCTTTCCAAACTAAATCACAAAACTAGAAAAACATATTGCCTCAACATAATAAAACAAAAACAAATCAAAGGATGGAATGTATTCTAGAACATATTAGAAAATACTACCATTCTTAGGCTGACCTTTCTAAATACCAATTTAGCTGTTCTTTGGAAAAGGAGAACTAATTCTCGAAGACATATGAGTGGATCTAGTGAAATAAATGTTTACTTTCCAAGACATATAGACCATATATAAAAATAATATCAGCAGGAAAATGGTCAGAGAACCTACACTTTATGAAATCTAAACATAAAATAAATTTACAGAATCCCACAGAAGATGAATATATAAAAGCATGTACAATTCTATTAAAATCCATGAAGTATTATGTTAGTTGGGACCAAATTATACCTTGTTGGAGAACCTGAAGTACCTATAACATTTCTACAAACATTTTATATGCACATATACATAATACCACAGACACTGAATAGACAATATGAGAAAAAAGGTACAATAAAATTTTCAGAATGAAAAAGTATAAGATGAATTTCAACGCCTCCTTATTCTTGTCCAATGACACATTTGATGCCAGAATAACTTGCCTCTTTATTTTGTAGGTGCATTTTAACATTTTACACTAAGTGCTATATTGAAATTATCCTGTATATTTAATCATATATTGGGTATTATGTTGAAAGAACTTACTACTTAAAAGAATACTACTGTAAATCCTTTTAAAGAAATTTGTCATCTTATTATCAAAGGAACATGTGAAATTTTTTTATTATATCTAAGAAGGAAGTTCTCTTAACCCCATACCTAGATTTGTTTACAACTATAAGAACAAATGATACAAGTGCTTTTTGACACCATATTTTTCCATGTTATTGTGCATGATTTTTGTACGAAACAATTTTGAATGAAAAGGTCACTTCTTTCAAACTTTAATAGCTCTGAGAAAATACAAATTCCCATTTATTGAGTGTGTATATGAGGCAATTTATGTACCAAATCCATTTCAGTTGTGTTAAAATGCCTTTGACTTTATAGCATTAATAAAGTCTGCTTATTTGTTTTTTAATGTTTAAAATTCAGATTAAAACTCATATGTTAAAATACAATGGATAGTGAGTGTCTTTTATTCATTTATTTATTCATGCTATTGTGGCTTGGTTCAGTGAGGTGAAATTGGCAAAAGGAAAATGCTGTTTCATCAGGTTATGCTCCAGTAACAGAAAGCATGATCTTATACTCCTGTGATTGAAGGCAGGCAAGGGTCATTGCTGAAGCTAAAATCTGAAGTCAGACAATCTAGCTACGACGCATGGGGAAAGAGGGTGGTAACTACATTCAGTACTAAAGAATACAGCATACTGAGACCAGGCCCCCTGGCTAACACTTCACCCTGAAGATGTTTCAAGAACTCAGTGAAATCTATAAGAACATTTCCTATTTAAATAAAAAATGAAAAATAAAAAAACCCTAAATAATTAAAGTAACCATTTTTATTATTTAATATACTCGATATATTCAAATATAGATTGTCGGGGCAAAGGCATGCAAGTTCATTTCCTACAAAAGTAGCGTGACTGGAACACATATTTTGAAAGAGAACTTACACCTACAGCCTATTGTATAAATGAATTTGTAACCAATAATGCATAACACAAATGTATGCCTAGACTTTTCTGTTTTATCCATAAAAACAGATAATATTTAGTCTAAAAGTTTACAATATTTCTCATTGAGTTTACACATATTTTCCCTACTGTTCTTGATCTCAAGTGGTTATGAAAGCATTACAGATAGAGAATTCACTCTTCTTCCAACAGTATATAAAATGTGCAATGCACTTAAAACTCTGTAATATAATAACTCAAAATTATTGAGAACTATTTTTCCAAAGAAATAAATTTCCTGTGTTCAAATAAGAGACCGTAATTCCAACCTGACAATAGAAGAACAGTGTCATGTGGCTAAACACAATGTACCACAAGGAGGAGTTCCTCAAAGACTAGGAATTATAAACATATTCAGAAGCAACAAAAATAGACCTTTTTCTACAGAAAAGCTAGTGGTTTACTTCAGCATGAGTAAAGCCAGTTAGTGGCTACGAATTCATCTTCCTAGTTACATAAAATATTTTTTAAAAGAAATAAATGTGATACCGGTGCTGCCTGTGTAGTAGTAATAAAATGGAGAGACTAAGAAAAGAGAAGGAAATGAAGAGGCAAAAACAGAAAGAACATTCTTCACTATTAGAAAAGTATTGAATTTTTAGCAGTCCAATTTACTGAGACACCCCATTGACTTTCCAACATGTGCTGCAAAATGGAAAGTAATAACTTTTTCTGCTGCCCTATAGGCTCTTCTGAAATATACAGCTTTTCATCTATCATGTTTTCCTAAATGGGAGTATATACTTCTACATGTGGATATCTATCTAGAATACCCCTATTAAGCTCATTTTTAAATAACTTGATTTTATAGAATTCATAAAGCAGCAACATGTGCTTTAAAAATAAGTTCTAAGGCAGCATTTGCTTTACAAACAAGTGATTTTTTAAATTCCAAATTCAAAGCCATATATATAGGCACTAATTTTCTGATGCAAACAAGGGAGCAATACATTGAATGCAGTATAATTGATTTGTCTTTGCAGGAAGAGTCCCACAAAATGATCACAAGAAGAGATTCTAGAAAGTATCCTATGCATCAACAAAGTTCTCACAATGGTCAAAAAGAAAAAGAAGTAAAAGAACTTTGATCATTAATATTAAAGTCTCCAAACATAAATTATAAAGCCTTTTTTTATCTGCAACATTTGGAAATGCGGAGCTTTAGCAAATGGTTACCATGGTAGGGCAGATGGTAACAAAAGCATAAAAAATGTTAACAAAATTTAAATTTCTGAGTTCCTTCACCAGAAGTAAATTCCAAGAATGTACATATCATACTGGTAGTGATAGCCCAGACTGTTCTTTGTGCCCACCCTCCTCCCACATCAGCAAAGGAAATGTAGATTCAAGGTTGGTTTTAGCCAGAAAAATTTAATTCAAATTATTATTTTCCACTGTGTGAGTGCTGTTGGCACAAGTTATTCAATGCCTCTAAATCTCAGATTTTTCCTTTGTAAATCAGAATATCAATAATCGCTCTAAAGGGTTACATAAATTCACAAATATTAAATTATATAACTTAGAAAATACCTCGTGAGTTATATAGAAAATAATATTTTGCGTGGGGTACAATGAGAGGAAGGTCTTGGTGATCTAACAATATATAAGCTATATTCCCATCAGTGAAAAACAGCATCCTAGGTAGAGGGGTATTATGAGGGAGCTTCAAATACCACATTTTCTCCCCTTGAAGCTGTGAGGGACCCTCAGGGGTGGAATCTACAGCTAGTTCAGGCATAATAAGAGTCCACAATGTAGTACAAACAGTTCCTCAGGATATGGAGGGCCCTGGGTTGACAATATATATACTCTTGGGCATCTTCTGGATAAATTGTGGCCTGATATTTAGATTTGGGGTGACTGCACCCCCCCCCCATGGGCTTAGGACACCCAGCCAACAAGGCTGCATGAGCCAGGACCAGGGCCAATTGACCTTGTTTTCCCCACTTTCTAATGTCTGTGGCATAGGAAAGAGCAAATTATTGTTGTTACCTTGTTACGTTTTTTTTTCTTTTTTGAAATAAATTCAAAGTTATAGGAACAGTTGCAAAAACAATACAAACCCTATACACAGAACTCCAGCATACCCTGACCCCCTTCTCCTGATACCCCAATCCACCAACTTCAACATGCTGTCACACCGCTACTTCTTTCCCTCCCTCCCTATCATCTATCATCTATTGCTCTGTCTTCTGAACATATGAGAGCTAGCTGCACACATCCTTGAACAAACACTATAATTCCCACATACAATTCCCATGAACAAGAACATTCTTTTATGCAATCCCATTAAATGCAGCTAAAAAGTACAAGAGATTCAACATTGATACAAAGCTTACATTCCGTATTTCCTTTTTTTTTTTCCTTATGTCTCAGCTGTGTCCCTTTGAGCCTCCTGTCCTCCATCTTCAGATCCCATCCAGGGTCATCCTTGGCATTCAATTGTCATCTATTTAGACTTTTTTTTTTTCTCTCAATTGTGGAAACATATATACAGCCTAAATCTTCCCATTCCACCCCCTCCCTAGCATTCCATTAGTGGGATTAATCACATTTAGAATGTTGTGATGCTATCGCTTTCCAACCATCCATTACTAGAAATTTCCCTTCAGGTCAAACAGCAACCCTACACTCATTTCTTAACTCCCCATTGCCCCTTCCCCCATTTCTCTTAACCCAAACTCTACTTTTCATCTCTATGGTGATATTCTCTGATAATTTCTTTGTGTTTACTGTGGGGCTTAAAATTAACCTCTTAAATCCATAACAATCTCTGATCCATCAAATCTTTTTCTTTGATACCAACTTTACTTCAATAGGACACATAAACTATGTTCCTATACTCCTCCATTACCCCACCTTTATATAGTTCTTGTCAAAAATTACATATTTTACATTGAGTTCAAAACCACTGGTTTGTCATTAGAGTTTGTATGTTTTATATCATGTAGGAAGTAAATAGTGGAGTTACAATTCAAAAATTATTGACTTCTATTTGTATTCCATTGTGGTCAGAGAATGTGCTTTGAATATATTCAATTTTTTTTTTTTTTTTAAATTTATTGAGGCTTGTTTTATGTCCCAGCATATAGTCCATTCTGGAGAAAGATCCATGATCACTAGAGAAAAATGAGTGTCCTGGTGATTTGGGACTTAAGGTTCTACATATGTCTGTTAAAATTCTCTATATCTCTTTCTCCTTTCTTTATTTCTCTGTTGGTAGGGCTCCCTTTATTATCTGAAGTAGGGCAGGTCTTTTATTGGCAAACTCTCTCAGCATTTGTTTGTCTGTGAAAAATTTAAGCTCTCCCTCAAATTTGAAGGAGAATTTTGCTGGATAAAGTATTCTTGGTTGGAATTTTTTCTCTCTCAGAATTTTAAATACATCATGCTACTGCCTTCTCACCTCCATGGTGGCTGCTGAGTAGTCACAACTTAGTCTTATATTGTTTCCTTTGTATATGGTGAATTGCTTTTCTCTTGCTGCTTTCAGAACTTGCTCCTTCTCTTCAGTATTTGAGAGTCTGATCAGAATATGTCTTGGGGTGGGTTTATTTGGATTTATTCTGTTTGGAGTTTGCTGGGCATTTATGCTTTCTGTATTTATACTATGTAGAAGGTTGGGGAAGTTTTCCCCAACAATTTTTTTGAATACTCTTTCTAGACCTTTACGCTTCTCTTCCCCTTCTGGGACACCAATGAGTCTTAAGTTTGGATGTTTTATTTTATCTATTGTATCCCTGAGATCCATTTTGATTTTTTTGATTTTTTTTCTCCATTCTTTCTTTTATTCTTTCATTTTCTGTTCTGTGGACTTCTAGGACACTGAGTCATTGTTCAACTTTCTCTAATCTTGTATTATGAGTATCCAGAGTCTTTTTAATTTGTCCAACAGTTTCTTTAATTTCCATAAGATCTTCTATTTTTTTTTATTTACCCTTGCAATTTCTTCTTTATGCTCTTCTAGGGTCTTGTTTATGTCTCTTATATCCGTGCCATGATCTTCTTCATGTCCTTTATATCCTTTGCCATGTTTTCATTCCTTGATTGTAGTTCTTTGATTAATTGTGCCAAGTACTGTGTCTCTTCTGATAGTTTGATTTGGGTGTTTGGGATTGGGTTCTCCATATCACCTGGTTTTATCATACGCATTAAGATTTTCTGTTGCTTTTGGCCTCTTGGCACTTGCTTTGCTTGATAGGGTTCTTTCAAGTTGTAAAAAAAAAAAAATACCAATCTAATTTTTCAGAAATTAAGTTGGTGGCATACACTTTCTCTAACTAACCAGCAGATGTTGTCTGCAAGTCACCTATACCCCTCAAGTCAGTTCTCCTCAACTTTGTCCTTGTAGTGTGTGGGGAAATGATTCTTGTGGGGTTCAGTTGGTGAACTCAGTTTGGATGTGTTCCTGGAGCCATCCTCCCTGAATGTGGGGCATGTGTCCATGTGGCTAGGGAAGCAGGGCAGCTTTAATATTCAAACCTCCCAGGTGTTCCTGGAGATTCAAGGCTGTTGCAAGTCTAAGCCTTCATTTCAGTTCTGCCCCGGATCCTCTCTGTCGCTGACCCACAAACCATTCGCATTGACATAGCATCCCTGGGTTTTCCTAGCAGGCCCCCCTTCTCAGCTGTGATCTTTCAGGACCTCTGCTGAGGGAAGGCTGTGCTACGTCACAAGTGCGCGCCATCCTTCAAGGGAAGCCCTGAGCCACCGGGCCATGCAGGGACGCTCTCAGCCTGATGCAAAGATGGCTGAATGGGGCGTCTCACCCCCCCCACCCCTGCACAGTTCCTCCTTCCCAGCTCCGGGACAACTGGTGCAGCGCTGGGCTGTGGGCACGGCCCTGGGCAGGAGTGTCTCCAGCCCACCAGGGAGCCAGTTGCAAGCAGTGGGGTTTCTTTCTCCTTCCAGCTCACCCCTCCACTCCCCTGGCCCTGAGGGAGTCTGCAGCAGGCTATCCTCCACACCAGACACCAAGAGGCCGGCTCAGCCTGCTCCTGCCCTGCTTCACTGCACAGTTCCCACCATCGCAACTGCAGCCGCTCCTGGGTTTTTCCCCCTTTTTTTTTTTTTTTAAAAGAACCAGTCCGTCTCCAAACGCCAACCCCCAGCTTCCCCACACAGCAGCACGGCCTGGCTTACTCACTTGTTTCAGAATGCAGACTCCTGGTTTCACCAAGTGTACAGACCCTGTGGTTCTAGCAGACCTTGTCCAGATGGTGCATCGCTGAAACTGGTATTCTGGATCACCTTCTGGTTTTTATCTAGTCTTTTTCACGGAGGTGTTTTTTTGCTGTCTCACCTAGCTGCCATCTTGGGTTCTCCTCCCTTGCTACAGGTTTAAAGCTACCTGCCCTTTACCTGGATTTGTAAAGCTTGCCTGGGTCCAGCGGTTATCATTTCCACAGGAGCAGGGGCAGCTGCTCTAGGCCTCGAGTTGATGCTGATTAGTGTTGAATACATCCACCGAGTGCACTGCTGTAGAGAATGCCTATCATCCTTCAAGTGTTCTTTTAAGAGACCATTCATTCTTTCAATCAGCCCTGCTGCAGTGGGGTTGTAGGGTAGGTGAAACGTCCAGAGGATGTCATGTTCAGCAGCCCAAGCTTGGGTTAACTGTCCAGTAAATGGGGTCCTCCTATGGCTGTCCATATGTGTGGGGACCACAAAGAAGGCACTCAATTTTTCTAAATTATATATTATAGCCTGTTAGTTGACTTTCCCCACCAGGAAAGCTAGCAAAAGTCCTGGAGCCATGTCTACAGCAGTGAAAGCATACTTTGCACCCTCAGATAGGGGAAGGGGCCCAATATAATCTACTTGCCACCACGTGATGGGGATTTGGTCCCTGCTGATGTGCCCAAGTTGGTGGGGAAGCATTCTGGGCCATTGTAGTGAGCAGGAAGGACAGGCATCTACTACTACTTTTAGCTCTTGTTGGGTGATAGGCAGCTGAAACTGCTGTACCAGCTTCCACAGGGTCTGATGCCCTCAGTGTCTGGTTTTCTGATGCAGCCATTGAGCTGCCTCATGTGTTGTTGGTGCTAGGCTGCGGATCTTCACTAGGCATCTGCTTCTACATTACCTGGCAATGAGTTAACATTATGGGCAGAGACATGGAAAACAGTTGCCTTACAATTCTGGCAGGCTGTCCAGATGTCTTTCCACAGTTCCTTCCCCCATAGGGGGTGGCTGACCACTGTCCATTGCTCTTGCTTCCATGTTGCCATCCATACTGTCAGACCTCAATATACAGCCCAATTATCTGTGCAAACAGTCAAGGGGTCTCTTGGTTCATGGACAATTACCATCCATACAGCCTGCAGCTCAACCCACTGGTTGCTTTGCAAAATTCCAGTCTCCCACCAGATGGTTTGATTACTGGGCTGGACAGCCACAATCATCTGGGTAGCAGGCTGCCTGTGTGCCGATTCGTCAGTATACCATGCTGAAGCAGGTATACTTCCTTGTCCATCAATGGTGGGCATGTGAGGAGCCACTTCAGGAGGACTGAAAGGAAGCAGAGCATACTGCTCTTCCACGTAGGGGAGTGGTCCTAAGATTTCATGCACCTCTGCATTTACAGGACTATTGTTAGAGACACTGCATTGTAAGAGGTAACCTTTCCATTTTGTTAATGTGCTCAGCTGAGCACTCTCTGAGTGGGGCTTGCTTATGGTGTCCCAGATCCACCTTTGTATGGATATGACTGTTCATCGAGTTACCAGACATTTTTGTGTTAGCCCCTCCACTTATAACAGGGCATTATAAGCTGCATGCAATTGTTTTTCCAAAGGACTATATCTAAGCTCTCCTCCTTTCCATAACTATGAGTAGAATCCAGTGGGTGCATGCTGAGCCTGCTGTCTTTGCCACAAACCCCACCCAAAGCCAATGTCGGTGCTGGCCACATCTAATTCACAAGGCACATCAGGGTCCACCCCCCTTGAAGTTTGTGCTTGTGCCACAGCATGCTTAGATCTTACAGTGTGTGGCCTCTGAACCCCAGTGTACCCCTAAATTGCTCTTATTTGGGGATTTTGGCCCCATCCATAACCCAAGGGAAATGGGACTTCCCAGACCTCTTGTGCTGGTGGGGAAGAAGGCTGCTTGCACAAATTGCACACCTGAAAGCCAGTGCTATATCTCCTTCTGAAGCCCTAATTCCTGGCTTAGTAAACCTTTCTTCCTTGGGCAGTTTGCTCCATAACTTAACCAATACTGCATGTGGTTGCCCATTGATCTCTTCTACTGTGGTTCCAGCTGCCACAAGGTCTGCCCACATTTGCTTGCAAGACACCCTGTTTGGTCCATTGTGCCCTTTGGGAAAGTGCCCTGCAGCTCTGACTCTGGCTTTACGTCACCACAAGTCTGTTTACCCTGCTCAGCAATCTCCTGGGCTGCCTCAACTAGAGGCCTTCCTGTTAGTGACTTGAGGATTGGCATTAATGTCCCATACCATTGGTTAGGGGCTGTGTGTAAAATTATTCTGCAGAGTCCCCAAGTAAAGGTTACATCATCTGGCCCCAAAGCATTCGGTGCATAAATGGAGTATCTCATATCTAACCCCTGCATTACATCCTGAAATTCATCTATACTGTTCCACTGCAGAGGTGGATGGGGCAAATCCCCCTCCTCAGGCCACACCTCCTTACACTCTTTGACTAGTTTAACTAGTCAGCTAAAAAGTGAGTTTGTTTCCTGATTAGTCCTAAGTGAGTACAGGCACTGGCACAGAGAGGGGTGGGTGGAGCAAGGTCAATTTACTCATTTCATGTCTGGTGAACAAAGTACTGTTAGCTCCACGTCCCATAGCTGCAACAGTCAATTTGCTAAAGATTCCCTAGATTTTTGTAAGTATTGATTTCCAATATGTCACAATTCAGCTGTGAAAAACTCCCACAGTGAGATGAGCACCTTTTGTTCATCAGGCATGGCTAAGGCTGCCTCTGCACCACCTCTCTCTCCACCCACAGGGACTGCAACCTGTTCTGACTTGATCGTCCATCGGACTAGAGAACAGACAAGCTTATAGTCCTCCTCTGTGTCCCAACCTGTCTGTGAATTTCTCTGAAGAGAAATCCACTGGATCCCATACTTTGGGATCCCAATCAAGCAAAGTTACAACATGCCTGACTTGCACTTTATACAGCTTTCACCCTATCACTCTAGTATACTGGCATGCAAGCATTTTCAAATCTCTACCTATTCACTTAAGTCTCTCATTTAAAGCATCCTTTAGTTCTGCCTGTGCCAGCCTCATATCCCTTTCTCATTTTAACTCATTCTCCAGGTGGCGCACAGCTGCTTTGGCCACAAAAGCCTCTTCAGTGGCAGCAAGTACAGCTTCTAGCAATGGCTAGCTTATTGTGGCAGCTATCTGGCAGCCCTTCTTTTCTTTCTGAATTCCCAAGTCTCCTGTGGCCTGCTGCATGATGGCTATTAATCCCTCTGGAGAAGTGCAAGCACATCCATACTCTCTTGGCAGGCCCCATTCATACAGGAGGGTAGCCACCCCCCCCCCCCACACACACATATAGAAGCCCCAGGCCACCTCGGGATCCCTCCCAGGGTTTCTCCCTTCCCAAGGTTCATGTCACCAGAAATGGGGTCTCTTTGGCCTCCTGGCTGGCTCGCCAGTTGCCACTGCCTGTGGGGGCTTTGCCAGTTGAAAGGCCAAAGAAGACACCAGACAATGCCTGAGACATGAACCTTTATTGGGATTTACTTACAGGAGTGCCCAAGGAACAACAGAAATCAAGTGGCTTTCACTCGCTAGGCAGCAGAAATCAAGTGGCTTTTTCTTCCCAGGCAGGTATGCTAAGGAAGCAGCAGGGAAGTAGACTGCTTCAATTATGTTGTGCAGGAAAAAGGGGAGAATTATAGGTTACTTTGTACATAACAACAAGAGTGACAGCATCTTAGAGACCTCAAGAAGGAGCAAGCTATAGATCATCTGACACAGGAGATCTGGTTTCTATATGTACATAGTCCAGCTGCACATCCCTGTTAGTTCACAATGAGGACAGGCTAAACTTTAGCTGACATAGGTCATGCAGGCTGCTGTGTGCAAGCTCCACAGGCCCTTTAGCCCAGGCATGGGGCTCCTACACCCATTCTTTCTTCCCTCTTCCCACTTAAACTTTATTTTTGTATTGTCAGTGTAAATTTGACTTTGTTCTAGCCCTTATGCCTACAAAAGAATACGTTGAGATTTGTATTATCTACATTTTAAATTGAGTGTAAATAAAATGCATTGGCCAACTTGAAACAAAATCATATTTGATCATGTTTAGTGTGTAGCCATCAATGCACTTTTACAGTTTTCAGGCAAGTGGAAAAAAGGCCAATAAAGCTGTGATGGTAGCTCTATTCTTTGTTTAACACCTGCCATGATGTTTCCATCTATCAGTGTTTCCTGTGGATGTTGTCTCATTTAAATAAGTCACCATACCCTGTAGATTCTGTGTCACTGATGTTATTGTACTCAAGGGTTATGAGGTTTTCATACTGACAAAGTACACAAGGAACACTGCAGGTATTCAAATTGGGAATGCCAAAGAGGAGGCAATGCAATTATAAGTCTGACAGAAATGAATAGGCAATTCAATGAAAATCACTTCAGGATTTTAATGCCACTAAAGTAGATTCAAATAATATTCTAGAAGTTACAAAATTATCCTACAAGTTAGTGATTTTTGTCTTTAAAGCTTCAAGAAATCTCAAGTGATAACAATGAGAGATATTCACAGGAAAGTAAGATTTCTTCAGGTCCCATCTGGTAGCCTTATGCCTTACAGTGGTTCTACTTAGGAATTATTTTTAAGGTAACTATTTCCACAGTATAAAATGAAAGAATCAAGCCAACATTTTTTTCATAATGAATTCAAGTGGTCTAAGTAAAGCATGTATAATAGATTCCCAAATAAACTTTCTAGTTGCCTATTTTGTTCTATTCCTTTTTATAACATGGAAATTGGGCCATTTAAAAATCAATAACCACTTCCTAAATTTCAACTTGACTCCCCTTAGTCAAGACCATTTCTAAGCTAATGACATTCTCTTTCCTCATATAAAATTGACACATAAATAAATATAAAATAGTCTCCAGTGATATTTTTATTGGCCACTAGAGAGACAATCACTTTAAGGTCTTGTGATTTTTCACTTAATTTTAATAGAATGTAAGATCCATACAAAATATATGAAAGATATAAAGCCTAATGAAATGATACCTATGAACACAACAACAAACTCAAAACCTAGAGCATTACCAATATTGTTATGTCTTCCTATGTGTTTATCCCATTTCCCATCTGTCAACCTTCTTTCCAGAGATTTAAATGTAAATGTGCCCCATATGTATGGTTTGCATTGCTAACAATACATATTGTTTTCATTTTATTTGTTTTTTGAAATTTATAAAATCAGAATCATCCTGGATGCAGTTTTCCAAGACTTACTTTTTCACTCATTATTACGATTGTCATCTTCATCCTTGTTGTTGCATGTAGCTCTAGCTTATTTGTTTTCATTCTTGTAAAATATTCAATTTATTTACTTATTGCATTTTTAACAGGCATTTGGGCTGTTTCTATGTTTTGCTATTTCATACAGTACTGCTATGATCATATTTCTACATCTTTGGTCTATATATACCAGAATCTCTCTATGGTTTCATGTTTAGTGCTAGAATTAGTGATTCATAAACAATGCAAATTCAAACAAGATAATGAAGCTTTTTCCAATGTGGTTTCAACCATTTAGACTGCCAACAATGTTTACCAGTCTCTGTTGACACACATACTCGACAGCACTTGGAATTATCAGGCTTAATCAATTTTTGCCAAGTAGTGATAATAATATTGTATCTTATTAGGGTATATGCCTATTTCCCTGACTAATAATAAACTTTATGAAAGTAAACATTCTCATATATCTATTTGCTATTTTTCTTCTTTTATAAAATGACTTTCACTCACTTTTTATATGATTGTTTTTCTATTATTGATTTGTGGTAGATCTTTATATATTATGGATACTAAGCCACTGTCAGTTATGTTTTGCAAATGCTTTTTACCAGTTTTGAAAATTTTTAATTTTTGGTTTCAGTTGATGAACAGAAATTCTTAATTTTAATATAGACAATATTTTTTTAATGATTAATGTTTTTGTGTCAACTTTAAGAAACCATTTATGGAGGATTCTGCGAAGATGGCGGCATAGAAAGAAGTGGAAGACTTAGTCTCCCCCAGAACAATTCATAAATGAACAAAAAACCAGTAAATAACCTGGAATGGTAGTGGGGAGACAAACGTGACAGTACATTCAACATTCACCGACATGAATTGGGAGGAATGCCCGAGATCACAGCATAAAATCTGTAAGTAAAATTGTGGACCTGCGCTGAGAGCCGAGAACCTAGAGCCGGGAGCCCCTCCCTCATGGAAGCCATGCCGTGCACTTTCTCAGCCCAGCTCCAAGTGAGGTTTTAATATTAACTGCTCAATACAGACAGCGAATTCTCAACAAGCAGACAGAGGCTTTTGGTGACAGCTGACCTTGGGAGAATCAGGAGAAATATTCTGTCTCTCTCTCTCTCTCTGTGGAGAAAACCTCAGCTGCTCTCAGCCCACAAGGCATTGCAGTAAAGACAGCCTCACACATTCTGCATTCTGAAACAAGCTGAGAGCCTCACAGCACAGCCAAGCAGCCCAGGGCTTCCCTAGAGGGATGGTGCACACTGATGACGTAGCACGGCATCCCCCTCGGCTCAGGGAGGATCGTGGCTGGGAGGGGGGATCCGCTCGGAGAACCCAGGGGTGCTACGCCAAGTCCGGTGATTTATGGGACACCGAGAGAGAGCTGCCCTTCCTCCCTGGCCACCCGTGCGCACGCCCCACATTTAAGGCGGGTGACTCCAGCGGCACGCCCAGGCTGAGCTCCCCAACTGAATACACAAAAATCATTTCCCCACACTACACGAGAAAAAAGGTTGAGAACTGACTGGAGGGATATAGGTGGCTCACAGACGCCATCTGCTGGTTACTTAGAGAAAGTGTACATCACCAAACTGTGTCTCTGAAAAATTAGATCGATTTCCCTTTTTTTTTTTTTTGATACAACTTGAAAGAACCCTATCAAGCAAAACAAATGCCAAGAGGCCAAAAACAATAGAAAATCTTAATGCATATGATGAAACCAGATGATATGGGGAATCCAGCTCCAAACACACAAATCAAGATATCGGAAGAAATGTTATACATCGCAAATTTAATTAAAGAACTACAATCAAAGAATGAAAACATGGCAAAGGATTTAAAGGACATCAAGAGGACCATGGCCCAGGATATAAGCACCATAAAAAAGACCCTAGAAGAGCATAAAGAAGACATTGCAAGAGTAAATAAAAAAATAGAAGATCTTATGGAAATAAAAGAAACTGTTGGCCAAATTAAAAAACTCTGGATATTCACAATACAAGACTAGAGGAAGCTGAACAACATCTCAGTGTCCTAGAAATCCACAGAACAGAAAATGAAAGAACAAAAGAAAGAATGGAGGAAAAAATAGAAAAAATTGCAATGGATCTCACGGATACGATAGATAAAATAAAACGTCCAAACTTAAGACTCATTGGTGTCCCAGAAGGGGAAGAGAAGAGTAAAGGTCTAGAAAGAATATTCAAAGAAATTGTTGGGGAAAACTTCCCCAACTTTCTACACAATATAAACACACAAAGCATAAATGCCTAGTTGAACTCCAAATAGAATAAATCCAAATAAACCCACTCCGAGACATATTCTGATCAGACTCTCAAATACTGAAGAGAAGGAGCAAGTTCTGAAAGCAGCAAGAGAAAAGCAATTCACCACATACAAAGGAAACAATATAAGACTAAGTAGTGACTACTCAGTGGCCACTATGGAGGCAAGAAGGCAGTGGCGTGACATATTTAAAATTCTGAGAGAGAAAAATTTCCAGCCAAGAATACTTTATCCAGCAAAGCTCTCCTTCAAATTTGAGGGAGAGCTTAAATTTTTCACAGACAAACAAACGCTGAGAGAGTTTGCCAGTAAAAGACCTGCTCTACTTCAGATTTTAAAGGAAGCCCTACCAACAGAGAGACAAAGAAAGGAGAAAGAGATATAGAGAATTTTAACAGACATATATAGTACCTTACATCCCAAATCACCAGGACACTCATTTTTCTCTAGTGATCACAGATCTTTCCCCAGAAGGGACCATAAACTGGGACATAAAACAAGCCTCAAGAAATTTAAAAAAAAAAAAATTGAGTATACTCAAAGAACATTCTCCAAACACAATGGAATACAAATAGAAGTCAATAATTTTTGAACTATAACTCCACTATTTATTTCCTACATGATAAAAAATACACAAACTCTAAGGACAAATCAATGGTTTTGAACTCAATGTAAAATATGTAATTTTAGACAACTATATAAAAGTGGGGGAATGAAGGAGTACAGGAACATAGTTTATGTGCCCTATTGAAGTGAAGGTGGTATCAAAGAAAAACAAGATTGATAGGGATTTAAGAGGTTAATTTTAAGCCCCACAGTAAACACAAAGAAATTATCAGAGAATATAACCATAGAGATGAAAAGTAGAGTTTGGGTTAAGAGAAATGGGGGAAGGGGCAATGGGAAGTTAAGAAAGGAGTGTAGGATTGCTGTTTGAGGTGAAGGGAAACTTCTAGTTATGGATGGTGGGAAGGTGATAGCATTACAACATTCAAAATGTGATTAATCCCACTAATGGAATGCTAGGGAGGAGGTGGAATGGGAAGGTTTAGGCTGTATATATGTTTCCACAATTGAAAAAAGAAAAAAAATAAAAATAAAGACAGTCTAACTAGATGACAATTGAATGCTAACGATGAACTTGGATGGGATTGGAGGGTGGAGGACAGGTGGCTCGAAGGGACACAGTTGAGACATAAGGAAAAGGAAATATAGAATGTAAGCATTGTATCATTGTTGAATCTCTTATACTTCTTAGCTGCGCTTAATGGGATTGCATAAAATAATGTTCTTGTTCATGGGAAATACATACGTGAATTATAGTGTATGTTCAAGGATGTGTGCAGCTAACTCTCATATATTCAGAAGACAGAGAAATATATGATGGATGATAGATAGGGAGGGAAAGAAATAGTGATGTGACAGCATGTTAAAGTTGGTGGATTGAGCTATCGGGGGAGGGGGGTCAGGGTATGATGGAATTCTGTGTATGGGGCTAGTATTGTTTTTGCAACTATTCATGTAACTTTGAATTTATTTCAAAATAAAATAAAAAAAAAAAAACCTTTATGTTCCTGACCTAGAGGTCATGAGGATATTTTCCTATAATTCTTGTGTGTGTGTGTGTGTGTGTGTGTGTGTGTGTGTGTGTATACATTAATGGGGTTGACAAGACTGTGTTACACACATTAGTTTACTAGGTTCTCATGATAAACTTGGTAGGTAGGTATTTTTTTTATTGTTTTCCAAGTCAGAGTTAGGTGTTGAATTCAGATCTTCTAACTGCTTGGCCATTGCCTAATTTATGAATCCACAGGTGTAAAATCACAGATCATCAAAAGCTAAGATCACAATGTCTTCTTCCCATTAAAATCTTAGGGTCAAGTAATGACCAAAATTGGCTTTCTGTCACCTTCTCTTGCTCCCCTTTCCTCTCACATATCCAAAGGGAGCCAATTTTTTAAGCTACCACTGAAAACCATCTGCTTCTCTGACTCAAGACCCATTATGGAGCTAAACACTAATTCTACAACTTTTTCCTTGTCTTCAAAATAAGCACTCAAACATCTTTTCATCTTTACAGGATTTTTACTATTAGTATTCTCAAGAAGAAAAGGAAATAATGGGTAACTTTTAAAATAGCAAACACTTAGGGAGCTATAACTTTCAAGACATCTCAAAAACCAAAAGCCTTGTTATGATTGACCTCAATTATCCATGAAATGTAAATAGTATTGTACTATTATCCTTGAAACTTCTGCTGTGATATTATCAGACAGTGCCCTAGAAGTCCACTCCCTCATTCTCTTACCCTTGTATTTTACCCTCATTATGGGCCATCTACTCTCAATGTTACCCTTTGTCCAGTACTTGAAGTCAAACTAGGGAGTCCTTACTCCCTAGACTCCAGGAGCTCCATTTGTGTAAACCAGCAAGTGCAGTGGGGCATTAAACCTTGGCTAAGTTTCAGCCAGATCTTTGTGACTGAACTACAGAAAGGGAAGGTGGCTGATGACTTCTAAAAATGGAGAGAAGAAAAAAATGGTGATGTCATTGGAATGGAGATAATTATTTTGACCATCCCTAACCTCTTCCTTTAAACTAATGGCTGACAGGGTCATGAAAATGAGGACAGATGAAAGATGGGTTTTAGAGAAAGGGGGACAAAGTGAATCATTTAGTGGAATTTCTGGAGAAGAAGAACTAGGATCATGATACAGATATATCTTGGAATGGAAGAATTAGAATAGGAACTCTCTCTATCCCACTAATCACTGTTGTATACAAGGAATTCAAAGAGTGGTCTTTTACTGTATTTAGTTTTCCTTTGTAATAGTTGGGCTTAACATTTTTTATTTACAAATTTTTGTTTAAAAACCAGTTGTCAGTTGAGGCCCCCCTGATTCAAGATATATAACCTTGACTTGAAATACTAATGCCAGTGGCTTGTAAATGCCCAGGTCTTCTCAAAATGTCAGAGGCTTCTCAAGTTTTACTCATCATGGTGGTTTCCTCCACCTCTGAAGTCTTTATTATTATATATGGTCTGTTTTATTCCATGTCAAAATGGAGATCAGTCTGCAATAGTCTCCACAAAGAAGTCCTTACCAACTCTTTGGGTTTCCCTTTATCTTTCTTTGCCATCTCTATCTTCTCTTTCCTTCTTTCTTCTTCTCTGGAGCCAATAAATTCCTCTTTGTATTAGCAAATAGGCTTTGCAGAGACTATACCCAAGCTAACTTACAAAGACTTTTTCTCAGCAAAAATGAGTCTCTGCTTAAACGGAATTCTTGTACCAGCTGATAGAAGAACAATAGTTTTTACATATTTTATTAAAGTTAAGTCACTTTTGAAAACCTCATCTTTAGTTTTTACAGGTGACAATGTTCCAGTTTAATCGATCTTTTCTTCCCAAGTATAGTGACCTCGCTGTTTTTTCACCCCAAATAAAGGCACTGGGTAGTGTCTTTCCTGGGTGTATTTCCTGGGCATGCCCACACAGAAAAGCTCCACAAATACCGGGAAACTTCCCTAACTCTCCTCCCTCATAAAGTGTTACAGTAGCTTTAGATTTTCACAAGGACGGCTTCATACTAGAAGCTAGTGGAACTTAGCAGGATACTAAATCAACTAATTTCTCTGCTATATAATCAAATACATAACACTCTTATTTTCTCCCCTGAAAGAGGATGTAATGTTGCAATCGGCCCGTTCTAGCTGGAGCCAGTACATCTGGCAGTGTTTGGTAAACCAGCTTGAATTTTTTTTTTCCTCTTCAGACAGCTCATCACAGGGAACTTCAATGATGATCTCATGTATATGACTTCCAGTTGGTGCTGGAGTGCTATTGATTTTGCCTGACTTTATGAGTTACTGGATCAGACAACATCAAATTCATGAGGGGTTCTCAAGTTCCATGGATCCTGGTGTCCCATAGCCTGGTTTTCCATTTCTACAGGAGCCAATGCAAGCCCAGGACTATTTCTCAATATATATGCATACATATTTGCTGAAGACAGCTATATCTCCTGTGATTCTTCTTCCTGAGCCCAGCATGAGATTCATACAGCATATTCACCAATAACCACCATTGTACGTACTGGGCCATGGGAGCCAAGTGGCAGAGAAGTTTCCAAAGAAGACTGGATAAATAAGGGAATCCTTTCTTGTACCACAAATCTGAAAACTTCATGTGTTACTCAGTAACATCCAAATAGGTATATGCTACTTCAAAAACCAGAGAGGTCAACCAAGCATTCTGTGCTACATTGCTAGTAGGAAGTATAAGTTCAGCGGCTTTCGTTTCAGCTGGATGAGACATACCATACTGATATGCTCCAGAAGACTGGATGTCCAGAAATGTCAATGGCCTCACAGGTTTTGGGATTTTGAGGAATTTTTGTCTCATTTTCCAACAAACACATTTCCTCAGGCCATCTATACTACCTTTTCTGTCCTATACACCAGGTCCTGCCAGCAGGATGTCATCAACATAGTGGAAATGGAGATTGATGTCCTCTGGGATGGTGAGAGGACCAAAGGGTCTGAGAATAAATTATGGCACAGTGATGGAAAGCTTATTTGTCATGCCAAAAAAAAGCAAACTAACACTGGTATTTTCTGTTTATTGCAAAAGGAGAAGATAGGATATGGCAGATTAATAATTATACACAGTATCTTGTTACAGGGCTATAAGTTTGATTTAGTAAAGGTACCACCCTTGAAACAGCAGCTGAAATCCAAGCAGTTAATAGTAAAATCTAACAAAATTTGTCTTTCTCAAAAATCCCTGTCTTTTATTAAAAAAAACAAAAACAAAAACAGGCAAGTTAAAAGGAAAGTGATAGGGAACATCATCCTGCCTCATTGAAGTCTTTGATGGTGGTGCTTGACCCAAGGATATTGATAGTAGTTTTGGTTCAGCACTTATGAAGAAAATGAAGGAGGAGCAATGGGGCAAGGGGCTTCCACTTGGCCCTTCCAGCCATAATAGCTCTCATTCCACAGGTCAGGGAACCTCTGGGAACCAATTCCAATTGTACTCTAGGAATGAAGAAATAATACAGTTTGAATTCAAAGACCAAAGGGGCATGGAATGACTCCTCAAGTCAACTCTCTATTTATCACCAGACTCCCATAAGTCTCCCTTTGACTTGGGTCTGCAGAAATTATCATTAACTCAGAATCAGTGTCTGACAATTTATTGAAGATACAGGTATTTACCTTCCCACAATGCTCAATTATCCTGGTAAATGTCTGCAGCTCCATTTATAGAAGGCTAAGAGGAAGATCTGCAATATATATCTGTGATGGTATCATAGGATCTTTCATAAATTTATCTGTCCTTCTCTGTTATCAAAGAGATCTGGAAACGGTCTCTGGTCTAAGAAATGGGTTAGGGGCCATGAGTGTTTATGGCAGTCATTCAAACCTGGCCTCATTTATTTAGTTGTAATGGTCCGGTAGGACATTATTCTGTTACCCATTTATATTGCTCCTGGAGGCCTCATGATCAATATGCTAATACCCAAGATATCTGTAGGTCAAACCATTTTTATTGCACTCTGGCCCTGCGGTCTAGCACACTAACCACATACACCTTGTCTTGGTGATTATCTGGCTGCTTTTCAGTCTCTGCTATGCCAGGTTTTCAGATTTTGACTTTTACATACTTTGGGAATTTATTTGGGGGTATGTTTGATATAGGCACCCAATTTATTTTTTTATCCATGCAGATATTTGACTGTTCTAGAACAGTTGCCTCTTTTCCCACTGATTACAAACTTATTTCTATTATATGAAGTTTACTATAAGCATGATCATTTTTCTAGGCTTTTTATTTGGTTTGCTCTACTCAATTCGTCTATCTCTGAATCAATAACAAAACACTGTCTTAATAAACACAGCTTTGGAATAAGTCAATATATGATAAGGTAAAAACCCTTCCCTGATAATTTGTTCCTGGGATTGACTTAGTCCTTTGCTTCCTAATATGTTTTTCGAAATAACCCATTAATTTTTAAAAGCAAGCAAACAAAATCCAACTTATTGGTAGTTTCACTGGAGTTCCATTTCACCTATCCAAAAAAACAAAACATACATCTCTATTTATTAAATTGTCTTCCAAAGTTTTATAGTTTTTTTAATTCCATAGAGAATTTTCATTAGCTTTAATAGTTTTATTTCTAGATAATATATGGTTATTCTTTGTTTTTCTTAGGTATGCTTCTTTGATAATCATATGGTCATATTTTTTCTTATGCACGCTTCTAATTATTTGTTACTATATATCTTTCATATAGAAACACAACAAAGTTTTATGTATAGATACTATATTCAGTTACTTTACTGGACTTATTCTTTATTTCTATTAATTTATCTGTAAGTCCTCAGAAATTTTCTATGTAAAGAGGCATAGATTAAGACTGTCTTGCTTCCTATGCTGTGGTCCTTATTTTGTCCCCACCCCCTTCTCACCTCACTTTTTCTTTCCTTAACTTTCTGCATTGGCTAAAACCTCCAACATAATGTGAAATGAAGGAAGTGAAAGTGGGTATCCTTATTTTGTTTCTTATATTAAAGATATTATTTTGATGACTAAAATTAAGAATTACATTTCTTTTATTATTTGGTAGTACTCATCAGAGTAGGGAAATCTTGCATTTTTATTTGGCTAAGAGTTGTTTTGGTTTTCATCATAAACAGGTGCAAAACTTGATCAAAGTTGTTTTTAACAACTACAAAAGTAATTACATAGCCTTCATCATTTAATCTATTCATATTAAACCATCCATGCATATCTGGGATATAAACTTGGTCATTATTTTCTATAAAAACAGCTGGATTTTGGCATACTAATACATAAATCAGGATTTTTACATTTTTCTAATTCTGGAAGCTATTATCCTGAACTGCTCGCAATGTGTTTTCACTTATGTATCTGATTATCACAATGAGAAGTCCAAGCCAGTTGTGTTTAAAACCATTTTAAAGAGGGGCATATAATTTGCTGTCTTTGCAATTACTTAATTTGTCAAAAATCACTTCATGAGTAAATAGAGGAGCAGAGCTAAACACCGAGTTTTCTGCCTCCTAATCCAATTGATCTAATATAGAGTAGGATAACATAGAAAAATTCATTTTTAGAAATTAAATATGTGCTACTAATAGAAAGGAAAAAAATGGTAGGAATCAGTAATTTGCTCTGATCAGGAACCAGAATTCCAGTGAATTTGTTTTGTGGGTAAAGAAATTTATGTGCATGTAACAAATGTTCTACATGAGTAGAAAAATGCCTCTCAATTTTATAGAATAAAATGAGAAATCACTAAATATTTTGTTTCAGAAGTATTTATCTTTCCAAAGTGGGTGCATAAGGAGGGAGACCATTATCCTTGTTTTAAAATATTTTACCCTTTACAAGTTGTGCTGGTTTGAATGTATTCTGGCCCCCAAAATGCCATTATCTGTGATGTAATCTTGTGTGGGCAGATGTATCAGTGTTGATTAGATTGTAATTCTTTGAGTGTTTCCATGGAGATGTGCCCCACCCAACTGTGGGTGATGACTCTGATTGGATAATTTAATGGAGGTGTTACCCACCCATTCAGGGTGGGTCTAAATTAAATCATTGGAGCCATATAAATGAGCTGACAAATAGAAGGAACTCAGTGCAGCTGTGAGTGACATTTTGAAGAGCTACTGAGAGTGACATTTTGAAGAGGAGCTACAGCCAAGAGGGACATTTGGAAGAATGCACAGAAGTTGAGAGAGTAGCTGCAGATGAGAGACAGTTTGAAGACAGCTGTTGAAAACAGACTTTTGCTCCAGAGAAGCTAAAAGAGGACAAATGCCCCAAAAGCAACTGAGAGTGACATTTTTGAGGAACTGCAGCCTAGAGAGGAACATCCTGGGAGAAAGCCATTTTGAAACCAGAACTTTGGAGCAGATGCCAGCCACGTGCCTTCCCAGCTAACAGAGGTTTTCCAGACACCATTGGCCATCCTCCAGTGAAGGTACCTGATTGCTGATGTGTTACCTTGGACACTTTATGGCCTTAAGACTGTAACTGTGAAACCAAATAACCTCCCTTTTATAAAAGCCAATCCATCTCTGGTGTTTTGCATTCTGGCAGCATTAGCAAACTAGAACACAAGTGAAACCAGAACCTTTGAGTTTGCATATTAATTACTCATTTTCATAGGAAAAATAATATGTACGCGTTATAGCACAGACAAAATAAAAGATTTGTGCATCAACAGGTCAGATTAATTCTCACTAAAGCCCAAGGTTTCCTAACCAGAAAAATCTTCAAGAATGTAGAATTGTGGACCAAATTCCATGGGTTGAATCAAGCACACAGGAATGCTTAGTTTGGAAAACAGTATTGGCCAATGCCAGTAGTATTTTCATAATTATGTTTCAAAATTTAAAAATTAGAAAGCTATCACATAAAAGTCTGAATATATATTTTCCCTATAAATATTGGAAGATTCAACAACACAGATCATATTCCAAAATGGCAACAGTCACCCAGAGATGAAGAGTCGGTCACATGGTTCATTTGCTCTCAAGGTTTCCACTGTCCCTACCACTATCTATTGGTTTGCCAACACTCAGGTCAAAGGTCATTGTACTGATTATTTTATTAAGATGAAAAGTAAAGTTAGATATTTCCTGCACACCTGACTCCATCAAAAGTTCAGTAATCAAAGGCAGATAATGTTGGCCACATTTTAAACCTTTTTTCATTTATATTTGCTATTTTGCCCTTGTCAACATTGAATTTGACACCCTGCTCTAGACTATTGCTCTATGTATAATTCTAACAATATTGGCTATCTATTTTCTAATATGACAGGGGAAAAACCTAGAAGTGTATTCCTGCATAGTAGTGAGTAAAGAAGAGAAGAGGTACAGGAATTGAGAATTTATGCCCTTAAACAGTAAGAATGTGGAAAAGAGACTTTTGGGGTTGAATCATGTCATTCACAAAAGGCGTGTCCAGGACCCAACCCCTGGTCCTGTGGGTGTGAACACATTTGTAAACAAAACCTTTGAAGATGGTATTAGTTAAGGCGTGCCCAGAAGGAATGAGGCAGGCCTTAATCTGAAATGGCTGAAATCCTTACAAGCAAAGGAAACTGGACCTCTAAAGAGAAGTCTCAGGGAGCAGCCAGATTCTGGAGGTCAATGGAATCTAGAAGAGAAAGGAGAAGATACCACCATGTGCATTGGCATGTGAAGGAAAAGCCAAGGACCAAGGATGGCTGGCAGCCAGCCCCAGAACGCCACAGTCTTCACAGAGAGAGCACTACCTTGCTGAAACCTCAACTTTGAGTTTTCCTATCCTGAAAACCATGAGCCAGTAAATTGCTGTTGTTAATCCAAACCAATGAACAGTATTTGTTTTAGCAGCTAGGAAACAAATAGAGAGACGGAGAAAGAAAAGACACTGAGGAGGAGACCAAGAGTTAGATTACCTGGGGGACAATTAAAGGAAAGACTTTCAAAGGATAACATTTGTTAATTGTCAAATACTGCTAAGTCAAGAAGGGTAAACTAAAAATTGGCCATCAGTTCTAGTAATCTGGAAATAATTTGTGACTTAAACAGAGCAGTTTTGATGAAGTAGGGAGGTTGAAAACTTGATTACAATGGGTTTAAGTGGGGAAAAAAGAAGGCAAGGACACTAACACTAAGTAGAGTCAATTCTCTTGCAACTTTAGTGCAATGGAAGATCACAAAATGATGCAATAGGTAGAAAGGGACATAAATGAAAATTACAAACAACTTTAAGTGAAAAGTTTTAAAATTGAAAAGTTTCACAATACTAAGTATTGGCAATGATATAAAGAAACAGGAACTCTCATTTATATTTCATGTGGGCATAACTTGGTCTTGAGAAGCAATTCAGCAAATCTATTAGCGCTGAAGAAGCAGATCATTTACAACCCAGCATATTTATTTCTATGCAAATATCCTAGAATATTTTTCCATGTATGCAATGTCATATTTGCAAAGACATATGTTGAAGCACTTTTTTAAGTAGGAAAAAGTGGAAAACAATATATATTTCCATTCATCAGAGATGAATTTTAAAATAATGCTTGCAGCAAATATTGTACTTTCTATACTATAAAGGCTAGAAAACTAAAAATACACCTTCTCAGACTCCCTAGAAATCATCAGGTGATCTGTTCCTCGCCAATGAACCAAAAAAAGAAGGCTGACACTTTTGGGGCTCTTCTCTTCTCTTTTTATCAGACCGGAACATGTACATTATATTGAACACAATAGCCATCACTAAAGATGGCATAAAAGGAAGAGAGAATGACTCTAGTTCAGTCACAGAAAATATAGTAAGATATTAAGGTGGTTATATATTGGTGTCAAATACATGACTGATTTTATAGTATTCTTTGTAATTTTCTGTATGTCTGAAATAATGTAAATAAAAATATTTCTCTAAAACTGTGGAGCACATATAGAGTTGTAAATTTTCAATTCAAGCTTTAAAAGAGTTGTTACAAGACAAAATATCTAAAAATTCAAGAACCAGCTCAACTGAAATGTTACCATCAAAAATGCAACAGCATCAGTTTGATTATCCATTATGTACACTGAGTCATTAAAATACCATTTGCTAGAGATTTACAGTTAAGTTGGGCAGAATATATAATTGCCAATGATTGATAATATGCTTATTCTTCAAGTATTAAAATGTTATAAATGAGACAAAATTTGAAAAAATCATCTTTGATTTCTTTTTTTCAATTTATTTTGATATTTACACTGTAGATTACAATGACCAAAACTCATCAAAAGAGTTTAATTACCCTCATCTCTAAGACCTAAAATGAAACATGAATAGTAAATAAAATATTTCAAACTATGTCCCATAAGCATATTATTAAATGTTTTGCTTGTTTCTTTATTATTATATAAAAAATAACCTCAGTTATGGCAGAGAAAATATTATTCAATTAGCTTTCTTCATTACCCTATTGAGACAGGTGGTTTTGCTGTATTTTTACTGGTGATAATACACAGATACACATATATGTACATACATATATATATATATATATATAAAATGTGATACCTTTTTCTTCTCTGTTTCTGATAATTATAAGTTGAGGGCTATGTATTCAAAGGAGTCAATACATTTCAACCCCACCATTTAATTTCCATTGTTAACAATGAATTTCTAGTGAAAAGTTGTACCCAGGAGGCAGTCACCCAACAATTCCCTGTCTCCATAAAATAACTCTACTAATTTAAAAAAATAACTTAAAATTTTTGCTACTTTGAAATGAAATCTCCTGGAAGTAGAACAGATAATTTTTAATCATATTCTTTGCTTCATTAATGTTTACTCTGATTGTCTTGTGTGTTGTTTTCTTCCATTCACTAAGATTTAATTAGAATTAATTTTAAACCAAAGACAGCAGTCAGAGAATAATCATACATGTGTGCCTGTTCAAGTATCACTTTTGAGCAATGTTCTTGTTTCATTTAATTTGATTTTGTGAAGATGTAGCTCAAATCTCATCTTTAATAATAGCAGAGAAGGATCTACTTTTTATTTCACAGGATGAGCTGGGGTGGAGGGCAAGCTATCCATAAATAAAGGGTGCACGTTTTGTTCCAGCTGCACACTGACAGGTTTCCTGGCCAATCACCTACTATGCTACTACATCTCTCATTAGTCCCAGCTATAAACCAAGAACAGATACTCTCCACATCCCAGTCACAAACGACTGGGCAATAAAGTTTTGATAGATGTTCTCTCAGCCTATCAGAAGGTTTTAGAAAGACAAAGTGATACATTTATTGAATAAATAAATAAAATCTGGATGTTGCTTACCACCCCAATTTCATTTCCAGAGATGGACTCTATGAATCCTCAGACAGGACCAAGTCATCAGTCAGCTACTGTCTCACTTCTGCTGCTTTCCTGGCATTATTATCCTTTGTCTGGAACTCCCTTTGCATCATCTGCTTATTTGAATTTTATTCATTCCCCCAAGCACAGCTAAAACTCTCTCCTCAACAAAATCTAGCAACTAACTATTTATACTCAATCCTTACTACCATGTTTGATTCTACACAATAAATTTCTCTCCATCAGAATAATTCTGTGAAAAATTTAACTTTGTCATCCATATATTTACATCTCCAGAACTAAGAGAGTTCCCTTTGCTTGGTTGAAGATGATCTTTTACCATAATACATTTCATTTTGTAAAAATGACAAAATAACTTCAATTTACATGTTTTATATCTATAATTTATCATTATAGACATGTTTAATTTACAAATAAAAACATACTACTTAGAGAAAATTTATCTTGTGTGATTAACACATCACTTCCCAAATAAATAATCAACATAGAATTCATTGCTATATTCATGAATGTGAGGTTTATGCGCAACACTTTTTCAGGAAGTGAACAAGCTGCAAGCTGTGGAATCTTTCTTCCTTCGCTTTCACCAAATGCTTGTTTTTAAATTTTTATGTGTGCATATAATCATGAGTGTCCCTTTAATGTACCAAGAGGGAAACAGATTTAGGATAAATAATAAAATTGCTATTAGGTAGAAATATAAAAGAAATACGAGAAAAGACAAAATTAAAGAACAGACATTTCAAAAATGGTATGTATACCAAACGCATTTTCAAAATTCAGGGATTTATCTAATAACATCTATATGATATTATATTTTTTGCTCATTTTTATTTTTACATGTTATATATCTAACTGCTAAAATCAAGTTTCCTGGGTATCATGTAGAAGTTTTAGAGCTTTACAAATTTTCTCAAAGAATACAAAAAGGAGAAGAACATGCAGAGAGAGGAATGGCTGAAAAATGGAATTTATCCACTACTCAAGAGGAAACCACTTCAGTAAATACATCACTCTTAAGTTTCCTGAATTTTGGATGAACAATAGGTAACTGTGGAATGAACTTGAAACAAGGAAACTAGAGAACCAGCTGTCTAGCACCAGATTCATTAAAAACCCTCCAAGTGACCATCTGTTTCCCTCAGTTTCCTCATTTTAAAGATGGAAGGTTGAATTACAAGCTCTCTAAGGTAAATGTAATGCATATTTACAGCCACTATATTTTGGGCCCTGTATATATATAAGTATTGGGCATATTGCATATATGAGCTTTAAATTCCATTCAAAGTCTTCTAACTGTAAATAACTTTAACTACTTCAGTTATTCTCACTGTAAGACTTCATCACCTATATCAGGATATGTATGTGGTAGGCCAATCATCTGATGAGACAGCAGTTACAGAAACTGGAGGCCACTGATGCTACTCTTTCTCTAGGGGATGCAAAAACATATTCCTCAAGGTCATAGAGAAATAAATGCTTAATTGCATATGAAATTCCATACCCATACAACCTAACTAAAATTGTTTTTGAAAGTCAGTGTTATTAACCACTTTTTCTCATTCTAAGGCATTGTTCCTACTGTGGTTGCATAATGTGGTTTTTGTTCTTCAACACACTTTATATATCAGAATCTCCAATTCCCATAAAATACTGAGTCTTGTATATTCAGATGTTTGCTGGCCCATGACGCTTCCATTGGAGATTATTATTATATTAATTAAATGTGTGGAACAAAATTACTGAGGTGTAATTCTAGTCACAGAATAATGATTCCCATGTAAATGGCATAAGATTAGGTGATACAGTTTGGAATAAAACTCTTTATCCTGGTAGTTAAATTAGCTTTAAGAAACCATATCTAAATGCTACTGAACAAACATTTTACTTTCATAGCATAACACTTAGGTGTTTTGCTAAATAACAGCTCATCAGATGGGAACAGCTGACTACCAGGATACCCAAAATGTAATTTTGCAATCCTTCAATCACAAGCAATATCTGGGTACAATCAATTGAGAAATTCTTCTCAAGCATGTAGCTACAGAATGTGGCTCTAATTGACAGCCCAAGATTATACAGATTTTAAAACACTAAAATAAAGATATATGTTGCACTGTCCTTGACTAATGACAAACATACGGCAATGTATTGTTTCCTAATGCTAAATACCTTTAGAAAATGGTGCTGATTATGTGTTATATTCATATGCTTCCATGAAAATAGAGGTGTATGTAATATTTTTATGACAAGTATGTCTATTATAATCATAATAATCACATTCTAAAGGAAGTATGTAAACAGAATTATAAATGTATCTTTTCTGTTTCAACAATTTGAAAAATATTTTCTTCTATTTGATTTAATACTTAAATAAACCATATATTAGAGCCAAATAATAAGATGATAGCAACAAAAATAATGCAAGATAATACCATATGGCTCTCAATATATATGAAAGATAGAAAATTAATGTCCTTTATATATGAAAAGTTCTTATAAACAAGTAAAATGAAGAAAAACATACCAAGAGGAAAAATGCCAAAAATATATAGAAGCAATTTAATATGGAAGACAAAATTGCCAATACACATAGGAAAATATGTTCAACTTCTCTGGTAATCAAAGAAACCTAAATTCAAACATCAACATTTATATGTATATATATATTCTCAATACACTATCAAAGATAGAAAAATGTCACTACATTGCCGGGTGTTGAGGATGTGCTGAAATGGTCACTCATACACTTTTTTAAGAGACTCGGAATTTGTTTAATCTTTTTGAAAGCAGTTTGACAATTTGTATAGAATTTAAATAACTAGCAGTTTAATTCCCGTAATTTCTTTTGCCTAATATTTACATAAGTAGGTAAGGATGTGAATGCTTGTCACAGCATTGATTAATTTGTTAAATTTAAAAATGACTTAAATCATCAGCAGCAGGACAATAGTTCAATAAATATGGTGTATGGAATAGGATGTTGTACAGCTATCAAATACAATGATGTCGTTGGATAGTTGTTAACCTGAAAATCTGACTTAACATACATTGCAGATGGAACTGAAGCCAACACTACAAGTCTGGGTCATTCCGAGTATGTGCATATGTGTGTCAGTACATGTGTGTGCATGTGTCAGTATACATGTGTGTGTATAAACACAGGAAAAGACCCAAAGGCATATAAAGCAAAGTTAATAGTGGTTTTGTGTAGATGGTCGAAGTATGGATGATCTTTGGTTTCCTTTTAAGATAGTCTGAGTTTTCTTTTGCCATGTAAAATTTTAGAATCTTAATAATAATAATAAAGCTACAGAAAAGCTACAAATTACTTACAGCAAAAGATACTTAAGAACAACTAATCCACTAAACTGTAACTATAATGAAATATATTGGAAAGAAAACCACTGGGAAAATGAATACACATAATGTATATTAGAAAATCAGAAAATAAAGTGACTGTTGTAAGCAAGCCTGTATTTAAAAATTCCTTTCCCTCAAGCCAATAGGCTGCAAGGTCGATGTTTTATTACCTGTGAATTACATCAGAAGATGTAGTGGTATCAGAAATAACAGACCACAATTATACTGAAATAAAAAAGGACAACTCTTAAAGGATCCTATCATAGGAACAAAGTATAAGGATATGGTCTCCTGGGAATAAACAAGGACAAATTGCTTTATTGCTCTTCTACAAGAGATTTTCCACAACATTTATGACAAATACCTTGAGGTTACATTGTAACAGCATGCTTCAGTAAGCTATGCTATTAAAAACAGTTTCAATCCATTATCTACTTGAAATCAACAAACTAAAATATTCTGCCAACTTGCAAAACAAAGTTAGGTCAAATAAATTATGTAGCTAACTTTTATATGACTATTTGGTAATTTTGAAATTAAACTTGTCAGCGAGAAACTTTTCTGCTAGATCATACAAATGGGTGGATAAATGCAGCTTTGTTTTAAAAATTCAACTTGATATTTGACCTTGACAACATCAATTTTTCACCTTAAGGCTGGCTCCTTAAGTTGACTGTTAGATTTATTTTAAATTAAACCAAAGTTTATAATGCAGACTACTCACTGCTACTATTTAGCTCAGTAGTCATGCAATTTTGCATCATCTTTTCCCCACAGTATATAAAAGAAAGAAGTGATTATCATTCATTTATTTAATTAAATAAATAAATAATAAGCAAGCAAACAACTAGGCACTTGTGTGCACACGCGTGTGTCTAGAGAGACACTGAGTGCCTGTGGCATTGGTCTCAACTATTTGTGAAACCAGCACTACTGCCTCCTAGCAAATGTTCCTGGTGGTATCAGAGACAGTTAGTAAAACTGGAATCATCAGGGGGCCAGTGGTGATGACTTCTATCAAGGAGGATGGAAGGAGAAAGGAACAAACATCCTTCTGGTGTGTTTGGGGCAGCATCTGGGAGAAGCGGCAGGAACACAGGCTTTGGATTCAGGCGTGGGTGTGAGCCTGAGCCTGGAATTCTCCAGCTCCGTGATCACGGGCAAGTTTCTTAACTAGCTAGAACTCATACCCGTGAATTGTGGTACTAGTAATGACCTCGTATAGTCATTAACATTATTTTAATGAATCAAAATAAAGTATTAATTCCATGCTCAATAAACTGTTGGATGAACAGCAGCTTTCTCAAAATCTCCGTTTTGTTCAGATATTCTAATAAATCTACATTATGATGCTACAAAAAGAAACAGTTTCCAAATATATTTTACCAATCGTTAACAACAGTATAAAATAAACATGGAAATGGGCTGTAGCAGTACAGAAATAGCCTACAGTCTATAAAAGTTCCATGATGGATTTCAGTAAAAAGGTTAAGAAATGACCACAATATAATTTGTTTTCACACAGAATGTGATAAGCATGGATACCATGTACTCAACAACACAACCGTCAGAATCTCCAACTAAAAATCTACTTAATATTTGTTCGATCCTTTCAGAAACTTTCTGTTTACGAATGCAAGGGCTCTTAAAATTGGAATAACAGTGAATTTGATATTATTTGATGCAGTAAAACTGTCCCTACAAAATCAAGACATCTCCAAAGGAAAATGAAATTACCTCCTGATTTTTTGTTGCCTACAAAACCATTTCAAGTCTACGTAGCTCACTCCTTTATGACTGTGTATTAATTAATTTAACAAATTGTAAGTGAGCTTCTAAAATGTTGAGCTAGCAAGTTTAGGGGTTTTCTATTGGCAGAGACAGAACAATCAGTAAACCATTATCCCTGCCTTAAGTAGCTCACAGAGCAGTGGGAAAGAAGAAAATGTACAAAATGTTTAATGTCCTATATCGTTAAAATAGAGACACATTACATACGGAAATATGAAACTTTTCCCTTCCTGTGAATCACTCTATAGAGTATAAAATACTTTTTCTATACTGAAGTCTGAGCAAATGGAAGAGTTCGCCTGTATTTTTAATTGAGCTTATGATGAAATTACATTGTATCTTCATGTTTTTACATCTAAACCATGTTTCTCAGAGGAGTATATGCTTTTTACTGAAGAGTCGAGAAGTAAATATGTCAATCCATCAATGTTAAATGCAAGGCATTGTGATAAGTATTATGGTTTGATGCAGAAAAAGATGGCACAGAGTTTGATTCCAGTGCTGTCTGGTCAAGAAAGCAGACTTCCTTAACAGGTGTTCTAACCTGCATCAAACAGCAAGCTCTTGAAAAAAAAAGGTCATGCTGGGGAAATGCACTGAACTCTGAGGTTAATTTACTTCTATTGAGTTCAGTAACCCGAGCTTTCTATTTTCCGGAAGAGGAACTTTTCCTTGAACACTATATACCAAAGGAATTAACTAATTTATAATAAATGTAATAAAATTGCATTTTCTACTTTGATTATAGCCCTCATCCTTTAAAAAACAGCCTAATGTGTTTTTTTTGTCATTATAAAGGTCAGTGCATATCCTGTTTTAAATACTAGCTTAACTACAAAGTCCATTTTCAAAGTCCTAAATGAAATAACAGTTAAGCATTTCTCCAGGTTTGTAAAAAGAATATGATAACTCCTAGTAAGAATTCATTAACGTGTACATCACAAGCTGCTTTTTGAGATTTTCCTGAGCAAATTTATATGCAATCAAAAAGTTAGCAAGCATTTCATGTAATGGAGCATGAAATAATGTTGGCTGTCATTAAGGTGATTTTCCCTACAAGCAATGTGATTCATTAATGTAAAGAAACAGCCGGTGCATAAGGCCAGAGTCATAATATAAATATAAACAAGTATGTGTTCTACATGCAATAAATTTGCAATAAATTTGAAAAATTCAAGAGACTTTCACAAATGCACATTTCCAGGTGACAAATATTTATGATAAAAAATGTGTTAATATCAGAAACCAAAGATTTCATATGCCATGCAAATATTCTATAAATCATGATTAAATACACATAAGCTGAAATCATTATTACACTTCATAGTATAACTTTTTCACTGTCTTTTCAAATATTTCTAAATTTCCTTACTTAGTGTCATTTAATATTTGTCTGTTTCTCTCACCTCTGGAAAGACCATAATATCTAAAAGATGGACTATTGAAAATAATAGTGTTCAGAGTTTTGATTTGGAAGAAAATGAAAATCAAATTAATCAGATTATGTTAGAAATAATAGTGTCAATATGATCACTGGAAAAACATATACATTTTGTGGCAGTTAGACAAAAAATACATCAGTGGTGGCAAGCCATATGTTCATAGGGTTCAGCATTACTCTTAGGTTTTTATGCCTTAATGGGGTGAATTATCTAATATTTCCACTTAGTCATAGAATATTAATGCTGAATGCATTGGGTTAATTTCATTAGAGTTTTAATCTGTCAAAAGGAAACAGATAAAATATAGATAGGATGACGAGATATTTTACTTAAATGCAAAAGCAAAACAAAATGATAAAAATTCATTTTTGTGAAATCTATTATCTATTCGAACCTCCACCTGTCAGTGCCATCTAGCTTATGATATGTGCCTTCTACAAAACTAAGAATAACCTTTATTTCAACCATCAAATGGGAACTGTGAGTCAAGATGGCAGGTTTTGTGTTATAAATAATAATACTTGACTTTTAGATACATCAGGATCAATAGAATATCTGCATCAAGAATAGTGTTTAGGAAAATAGAATCATGTTGTTTCCTATAAATTTATGGCAAGCTATATGCAAAAAGTACTTGTGACATGGCAGTAAAAATATAAATTGCATTTGAAAATATATAGAGAGAAATAAAATCATATCCAATCATTTGCTTAAAAAATAGTTTAATCAACAGAAATAAAGGCCCTATACTCAGAACAACTAAAGGCAACAAAGAGCATTTGGAGGCAGAAACATTCATTTTCTATCTCACCTCTGTAATTTCAGGAATATCAATTACTTACTGAAATGACTTATTTTGGTTAATATCCATATATATAGCTGACAAGTCATTTGAGAAAAACATGAGGCATAAATTCAAAAATATTAACAAGAAATGACTTCTATTTTTCTATTTTCTACAATTCACAATGTCATGAAGAAGGTTTTATTATGAAAAAGCCAAAATGATACCATTGTTTTTTGAACTGGAAATAGAATATACTTATTTTGCAAGATTTTCTATAAAATAGTACCAAAAAATCTACAATCAAGTACTTCAGGGGAAAGGAATGAGTGTTTATAATTTTGAAGTTCTATTTGCATTAGCTTCAATACCTTTTTCTTAAGTCATTATTCATGTGACATACGTTAAGTATATTTGTGAGATATATGTATATCTGTATATACACAGGTATGCAAACACATACATTTATGCATATAAATGTGTACACTTTTTTATGCATAGTATTTTTAAAGATATCTATTGGGGGCCATTTTTGAAGAGTGCATAGCTCTAGAATGTACAAAAAATATTTAAATGTATACCTCAAATATTCCGTATCCTACTCCTTCACTCCCTTTCTAGCTTTCTTTCCTCCTTACTTCCTTATCTTATCAGGCCCCAACATATCCTCTGGAATTCTAGCTATATGACTGCCATGGTTAAGTAACTGGTAACAAAATAATCTGAGTGTTTATTATTAAGTGGAAGTGAAAGGGGTGGGGGTATAGGGTCAGGTTTCCATAAGTCTCAGAGAGGCTCAGACTTCAGGTGTGTCTGAGATCAATTCTACCTCAGAAACTCCTCATATGCAATGGAATCCGTCAATTCCTGCCCTTATTATTGCCTTTGATTTCCTGCTGAGAGTGGCTTATTTTTTCATGCTGAGATGATATAAATCTCCTTTTATTTTCTTCTACTATTTTGATAGTTTCATTTTCATATTTATAGCTGACAGAAATTATGGTACGAGGTGAATACTGGAGATCTAATTTTTAAAAATATTTTTTAAAGTTAGTATCCCACTCTTACAACACCTTTTGTTTAATGCTGCCTTCTTAAACTATTCCATTCTCATATCCATATTTCTGGAATTCCTTATTGTCATCTCTTCTGGTGTCAGTCTACATTTTAAATCATCGCAGCATCACAAAATTGCAAAGCAAAGAATCTAATCAAGGGCTTTGTCAGAGAATTTTTAATAATTTATATTTATTATATAAATATAGTTATTTAATAAGATATTTGTAAAATAACTGATATATTTATAATATTATAATTTCCATCTATTATTCATCAACTTTTGAAATGTAAGTATATCTTTTCACTGAAAGATCTTGCTTAGTATTGAATCTAAATGTTAAGTTCTAGTTATTTCAGTTAGTTGGAGAAAGTTCATTTTGAATTAACAAGATATTTGTTTTCTAGAACAATCAATAAAATGTAATTTTGTAATTTGCAAATAAATAACATAACCCAAAGTGATAACTAAGCTGTGTAAATGTCCCAGAATTAACAGAATTTAACTGAGCTCTTATCATGGATGAAACATTATACCAAGTGTTGTCAGCAATATTAAAATTGAGAAAACCTGGCCTCATCCCTTAAAGAATTTTAAAATCTCCAGGGTGTGATACATACTTTTAATATATTTCAAAATCATATTTTCCCTTAAGACTAACATTCATTTTGGAAATCTAGCACATGTTTTATCTACATAAAAAACTTCTTTCATAGATTGTATTACAGCAGTTGGAAGATAGAATAAAGATCCAAAGTAAACTGACCCTCGCCCTATTATCCAAATTGTATAAATTTTAAGTTAGTAAATTCAGACTTAAGGTACAGTGAAGTCAGGATCCAGATTCACACAGTGAAAGTCCATTACACTGGCGGTTGATGAATGAATGAATCTAGACCAGAAAGCAACTAAAAATACTTTATTGTGAAATACTGTTTTACTGCAAATAGTTAAAAGCGTGCCCTCTTGTAACATGAAGGAGGAATAAAGGTCATACTTTAGGGCAAGTTTTAAGAACTGGAAAAGACAAATATCTTCTAGCAACACTAGGAATAAAATATAAATGAATAATACAGAAATCAGGAATTTGACTAGACACTGGAAAAGGTTTTCTGACTCCAAGTATTTTTAGATTTTGGATATAGCTTGGGGAAATTACTGAAAATATCTTATGGAAAATTAAAAATACAGTATCATATATCCATCTTATTAAATATTACTAATGTTGGAAACGTAGAAAAACTTCCTATCTGGTTCACATAAACTCTAGTTTCTAGAATTTCTTTTATTTTTTCATAATACAGTTTTCATGATTCACCATCTCCATTTAAATATTTTTACATATATATCATACGTAGAATTACATATCTTTCTTTAAGCATAATATATATAAATATACATGTGTATATGTGTGTAGATAGACAGATAAATAGACAGATGATAGGAAAGTTCTTCTGACAGGTCTGAATTATCTGAAGACAATTTGAGCATTGGTCCTTCCCTTAAGGTAATTGCCTCATCACATAGGATCTTTAGAAATTGTATTGACTTGGAATTTTCAGAAACATTGTTAAAAGTGAGATAAAATATATGATACAATATATAATCCTCTGGATCTAAATATAAATGTAGTTATAAAGATAATGCAAAAAAAATGAAACTGTTGTATATTTTAAAAAGTAGAAAAATGGGACTTCTCTGACCATTTAATGATTCTATATTTTTGTGGTGACTTCTGGAGGTGCAGTGCTGACAGAAGATGTTAAGTCTTTAGATTAAGGGGTGGTGGCTTTATGGCAACAGCCAAAATGGCTGAGGAATTCTTACTGCTTTTACTGCAATGAATGAGAAATACAAAATAATAGGAGAGGGAAGAGGATTTCTATCTGTAGCCAAATACCATTCATCATTCTTGAACAATTTGCATCCTCTAATAGTTACAGATAAAATTTTAAAATTATTTAATTTTTCTCAAATGTTCATAGAAAAAAGTAATATTTCATCAAAAAAAACAGAAGTACAATGGAAGATGTGGAGCATTTAAAAGACCAAGGAGAAGGACAAGGCAAGTGAGAACAACGGCCAATTCTCAGTTCTTAGGTTGTTTGTTTGGCTGCAGCATGTGAACAGTTAACAACCCTCTCCTCCTGGATACCCTTTCTTCATTTGGTTTCCAGGACTGCACATTCCAGGGTTTTGCTCCAAATGCACAGGCCGCTTCTTCTCAGTCATGCTGACAGTTCTTATTCCTCTCTCCCCGACCTCTGAACTTTGAGTATTTCAGCGCACGTGTCTCTGAGCTTGCTGCTTTTCCATCTGTTCCTGCTCACTTGGATATTCCTTCCAGTCCTGTGGCTTGAAGCTCCGTTATATGCTGAAGACCCCATTTCACGTGTCCAGCCCTAACTGTCCCCGTGACATTCATATATTGTCAGCTTATTTGGCATTTCCACCTGGGTGTCTAACAGGCATTTCAAACTTGCCGTCGTCAATGCACACACTTGGGCGTGCAAGCATAAAACTAGAACCAAAACCAAATCCACAACAAACAAAACGCATCTGTTTTTCCCTCTAAAATCTGGGTGACAGTCTTCCTCATCTTGGTTAATGGTCACTGTCCTTCCTCTTCTTCTTTGAGTTTTTCTGGACTTCTTGCTTTCTCTCACACCCCACACCCAGCCTGTCAGCACATCTTGTCAACTTTTCCTTCAAAATGTATTCAGAAACCAATCACTTCATACCACCTTCCCTGACGAACCCTCATCCAAGCCATCAAAGCTTATCCAGCAGCCCCCGCTTTATATATCCCCATAGCACTTACCACCATCTACCAAAATATGTAATTTAGACAAATATTTGTTTGTTATATTTATTTTCTAAGTATACCATATCCCCTCATGATGACAAAGGTTTTCTTGTCAATTTTTGTCTGTTTTTTTTTGTTGAACTATACTTTTAACAGTGTATAGCAGAAGAGCTATTAAATGAACATATGCTGAATGAATGAACAAAAATCTGAGAAATATTTAAAGCTTTACACAGGTAATCATATTATAAAATGAATTTGGATAAAGTGCTGAAAAAAAATCAAAGAAAAGGCACTGTCCCATTCCATATTTATTGCATCAAACTTCTAATTACTGAATATTTTATGTTATTTCCCATACATGCATATAAATTATTTTCCACTTGGTACAGACATAGTAGAAGATTTTCCCTCATTTAAATGCCTGGGTCAAAATTAAATCTATTTTATTAAAAATTGAAGACATTGAGGGTCCTCAGAAACCATCATGAGTGGGATGAATTGGTTTGTATTATTTCCATTTTTATTTTTTTTAATAAGTCCTCCTCTTTTAATGGGTCCATGTCTAAGTAGAAGAATACTTAGGAAAACAATATTTAGAAGAAATGATTGATGCTTTTTCTTCCTTATTTAAAAGTAATAACCAGTGGCTTTGTAATAGAAATCTTTGAAAACAACAAAACAAAACAAACACTCAGCCTCTTTAAAATAGAATTATTTTAAAATTCCAAAATTATCTCCTACCATGTTAAAACATTTAATTAAATAACTTCTCTCCTTTGGGCTAGAACCAATGTAATTTCCTGGTTACCAGCTGATGAAGAATATGGATGTTATAAAAAGCAACTGCTTCAGTGACATGAGTTTTCATCAGTAATAACAAATCATAGGTAAAAGGCCATTTATCTGGTGAAATGGGAAAGCATTTACTGCCTTATATAAAAAGCCTGATTTTAATTATTTGCATACATAAGTAACTCATTCTGGTTTTCAAATGTTCTTTTAGAATACACTGATGGTAGGTAAAAATTACATTCTTAGGCTTTTTTATTTGTTTAGTTGGGTTTTTTTTTTTTTCATTTTTTAAAATTTGAAATTAAGAGGGGTAGAAGAGTGGCCAGCTAATGCTATTGGTATTGTATGAATCACAACACGTGAACTTCTGCTATGATTTGAAACTATGATTGGAAAAAAGCCTGACACGGTATAACAAAGCAGTAAGTTTTCACACTGATACTCAATTCCTCTGTTTCATCACAGAATATTGTTGAATGATCTAAGGAAATTAGAATACTCATTAAGTATTTTGACTGCCAACAACCAAGGACCCTGGATCTGAGTACACATCCCACCAAAACTGTCTAAGTTCCCAAGAAAGTCAAATTTTACCAGGTAAATGATGCTCATATACCTGTGAATGTTTTAAGGGTAAAAATGATTTTTTTTTATGTTGTAAGAATATCTGGTCTCCAAAAACTCTGGATAAAAATTATAAATAATAAGTATAAATAAACTTCCTTAAATGTCAAACTGTGAATAAATTACCAAAAAGAAACACAAGCTATTAGTTTATTAAATTCTATGCAAGGTTACGGAGTAACAGTTGAGGGTGAGAGTGGCGTTTGGAGTCAGCAAGCCATGGGTCCAAACCCAGCTATCCAATGATGGGAACAAGTCCTCCCTCCACCTCAGCTTTCTCTTTTCTAAGGTGGGAACAGCAAATGAATGGCTGCTTCAGAAGATTTTTGTGAGGCCTAAATGGTATAACACTTTTAAAGTGCTTAACGGCAAGCTTAGGACATTGTAATCATGTAACATAAATGATTACATGTTATATTAACAAAAATATAAATTAAAAACATCAATGGACCCTATATTTTCAGCTGAAAATACTGAAAAGAATACCCAGTTCAACAAATAGGACTAAGTGTTCTCAGGAATACTAAATTTATTCCTGTTGTCATTCACAGAAGAAAGGAGATTCAGAAGAGAGGAGGGTGTCCTTTGGTATTACTTGTTAATAAAGTGGAAGGAATTACAAAGTCCACCTAAGGAAACCCCTTCATTTACTTATGAGGAAATTCAAAAAGAGTGTTTAATGATCTGTATGTTTCATGGTGAGGGCGGGTTTCTAACTAAGGTCTCCTGCTTCTCCTAACAGGGTTTTTGTACCTTCCCCCACCCCATCCAAACCCTATTGTCTCAAATTTAATACCAAAACTGAAGGATATAAAGAAATATTTTCTAAGCAAAGTTTGAACATGGATAGAAGAATTAGTTTCTAGGAATTTTTTCTGCAAGTTGTTACTTAAAATTGAATACAGAACAGAAATGCCAATCCAGGGAATATACGAGGAGTAACTATGCATCAAACTTGCATTTTAAGGTAGTCCAAATGTCTAGCTACAATCTTCTGCAACATAAGCAATCCAAAACTACTATGTGGTCAAGAGAGTTTATCATTTGGTTCTTGTAAAGAAAAGTATTGCTTCCCCATTCAAAATGGCTTATCATATGCATATCCATATCTGAATTGTGCAAAGAACAATTTAAAAGATCTCCAAATGATTAAATAAAACCACATTATGTAATAAGATAAATAAATTTGCATTTAAACGTCACAACGTGAAAAAAAAAGATGTAGCAAAAGCCTAGACTAAACTTAAAGTAATACTGGTAATTGGCCTAGTGTCAATGCTAAATAAGGGAGAATTCCATAAAATTGAAAGGGACTCACAATTCTCCATAATTGTTTAAAAATATAGTTATAAGATCATCAGAGCTGGTATCTGAGTTACCTTAAAAGGAGCTGGTACAGTAATCCACATATCAATTCAAAAACAGTTCAGGATATAGTCCCTGAATATCCATTCTGTGAAAGGTGCTCACTTGTGACAAGTACTCACCTGTGACAGGAACTCCAATTCCTATGAATCAGAATTTAAAAACCACTAGGTATTCACCAAATGCCTCTCTCTCTTTCACTCTCTCTCTCTCTCTCTCTCTCCTTTCTGGACACACAGCTAGACTACATCTCCCAGTATCCTTTGCAGTTAGCTAAGGTCATGTGACTGAGTTTAGCCAACAGACTTGAATGGGAGTGTTGACTTCCATAGAGCCTTCCTAGATGGTCTCTGCTCTCCATCATCTTCTGACAGCTGGAAGCAAAAAAGAGATCAAGACCCTAGGGCAATGTTTCTCAATCATTTTTTTTTTCATTACTACTTTCTCCTAGGGGCATTTTTAGACATTTTTCTACTCCTTCACCCCATAAAATTTTAACACCATTAATGTGCTATATATCTTTTTACCTACTGTGTAGCCCTTTGGAGGAAGACAAACTACTGTAATATCTAAGAGTGTTTTCACCCCCCCAAACACTAAATTTTCACCTCATTGGGCAATATGGCCCACTTTGAGGATGCATACTTAGAGAATCTTAAAATTATGAAATGGGAAGAGGGGGCAAGATGGCAGCATAGAGAGGAGTGGAATTTAGTTAGTCCCCTGGAACAACTAACAAACAACCAGGAACAACTAGTAAGTAACTTGAAATAACTGCTGGGGGACAACCATGACTGTCCACATATTGTACACCAACCTGGATTGGGAGGAATGCCTGAGATCGCAGCATAAAATCTCTAAGTAAAACCTGCAGAACTGTACCAAGAGCCCCCTCCCCCAATAGCAGGCTGAGCTACAAAACCTTGCTGTGGTAGAAAGCAGCACTCTCCAAGCAAGCAAATGTAGCTCAGCTGAGCTCCAACGGGGGTTTTAGTTAACAAATGTGGACTGCTGAATACAAGCGACAACCCCCCAACAAGAAGACTGAAGCTTTTAGTGATGACCGACTTAAAGAACCAGAAGACTTATCTGTCCCGGGAGGGGGAGCCCAGAAGACCAGGTATTACCTTCGGCTGATGAATGAAACTGGGGGCTGTGTACTGGCTCTACAAGTGGGCTTTCTGTCCCTTTTTTCCCTCTCAACACGAGGGTCTCAGTGGAGACAACCTCAGCTATTTTCAGTTCCAGTGCTCTGACCCAGACAGGAGTGGAGATAACAGAGTCAGAGAGACAACAATTCAAATGCAGATGATACTTCCCTATGGGGTGTATCTTCCCTAAGAGTAAGGAAGTGGGGCCCAGCTTTCCCTTCAAAACCAGACCCCAGAGCCTGGAGGAAAACAGCCAACACAGAAAATAAAGAGGCCACACCTCCTTACACCAGTCCAGAGTGACAGGCTGACAGGCGCCACCTGCTGGGCAAGTTAGGAAAAGCACAGCGACTAGAGACCTCACAGGAAAGTCTGTCATTCCTCTAAGATACACCCTGAATATAACCCATACTGAGACCTGAACCCATTCTAGTCTGGGAAAATCTGATTGGGGTAACCAAGGAAAACAGATGCCTAGACAATGGAAAACTACAATCTACCCTAGGAAAAATGAAGATATGGCCCAGTCAAAGGAATAAACTTACACCTCAGTCAAGATACAATTGAGATATTGCTTCACTTTAATGAAACAATCTATTAAAGATTTTCAAAGAAATATGCTAAATCAAATCAAAAACCAAATCAATGAGTTCAGGGAAGATATGGTAAAAGAGATGAAGGCTATTAAGAAAACACTGGGTGAACATAAAGTAGAAATCGAAAGTTTGAAAAAACAACTGGCAGAATCTATGGAAATGAAAGGCACAACACAAGAGATGAAAAAAACAATGGAGACATATAATGCAGATTTCAAGAGGCAGAAGAAAACACTCAGGAACTGGAGAACAAGACACCTGAAATCCTACACATAAAAGAACAGATAGGGAAAAGAATGTAAAAATATGAGCAACATCTTCAAGGAATTGGATGACAGCATGAAATGCATGAATGTGTGTCATGGGTGTCCCAAAAGGAGAAGAGAAGGGAAAGGGGGCAGAAGCAATAATAGAGGAAATAATCAGTGAAAATTTCCCATCTCTTATGAAAGACATAAAATTATGGATCTAAGAAGTGCAACATACCCAAAACAGAATAGATCTGAATAGACCTATGCCAAGATTCTTAATAAGAAGATAATCAAACATCAAAGAAGAAGAGTGAATCCTGAAAGCAGCAAGAGAAAAGTGATTCACCCCATACAAAGGAAGCTTGATAAGACTATGTGTGGATTTCTCAGTAGAAACCATGGAGGCAAGAAGGAAGTGGTGTGATATATTTAAGATACTGAAAGAGAAAAACTGCCAACCAAGAATCCTCTATCTGACAAAACTGTCCTTCAAATATGAGGGAGAGTTTAAAATATTCTCTGACAAACAGACAAGAGAGTTTGTGAAGAAGACACACGCGCTACAGGAAATATTAAAGGGAGCACTACAGACAGGAAAAGACAGGAGTGAGAGGTTTGGAACAAACTTTTGGATGATGGTAGCACAGCAATGTAAGTACACTGAACAAAGATGGCTGTGAGTATAGTTGAAAGAGGAAGGTTAGGAGCATGTGGGACACCAGAAGGAAAGAGGAAAGATAAAGACTAGGACTGTATAACTCAGTGAAACCTACAGTACTCAACAATTGTGATAAAATGTTCAAATATGTTTTTACATGAGGGAGAACAATGAATGTCAACCTTGCAAGGTGTTAAAAATAGAGTCATATTGGGGAAAAAATACAATCAATGTAAACTAGAGACTACAATGAACAGAAACATTGTATTTTGCTTCCTTTAATGTAATATAGTCAATATACCAAAGCTAAATGCCTATAAGAGGGGGACATAAGGGAGGGGTATGGGACTCTTGGCATTGGTGATGTTGTCTGACTCTTTTATTCTACTTTAGTTTAATTCTGTCTTTCCTTTTGTTGCTTTTTAGCTGTCATGTTTTTTCTTTCTTTCTTTCTTTTTCTTTTCCTTTTGTCTCTCTACCTTCTTTGACTCTTCCTCCTTCTTTGTGGAAGAAATGGAGATGTCCTTATATAGATAGTGGTGATGGTGGTGAATGCATAAATATGTGATTATACAGGGAACCATCGATTGTTTACTTAGGATGGAAAGTATGGTGGGTGAACAAAACTGTCTTACAGAAAAAAAACAGATTGATGAAGAAACCTTGAAGGAACTACATTGAGTGAAATAAGTCAGACACATAAGAACAAATATTGCATGGTCTCACTGATATGAACTATTTATAATACGCAAACACATAGACATGAAATATAAGTTAACCAGATATAGAACAAGGCTAAAGAATGGGGAGCAGTTGCTTATTATGAGCAGAATGTTCAACTAGGTTGAACTTAAGTGTTTGGAAATGGACAGAGGTGATGGTAGCACTTTACTATGAGAATAACTAACAATGCTGAATGGTGGTGAAGATGGTATAAAGGGGAAGCTTAGAGTCACGTATGTCACCAGAAGGAAAGCTGAAGGTTAAGAGATGGGATTGCATAAAACAGTGAATCTTGTGGTGGACAATGTCTGTGATTAACTGCACAAATATTTGAAATCTCTTTCATGAACTACAACAAATGTATGAGACTATAACTAGAATTATAGAGGAGTATAGAGGGAAAAATATACCTATTGTACACTATGTCCTACAGTTAGTAGTATTTTAACATTATTTCATCAACAGTAACAAATGTACTATAACAATGCTATGAGTCAATAATGGAGGGGGTGGGTTAGAGGTATGAGAGGAATTGAGTTTTCTTTTTTTTTTTTTTTTGTCTTCATTTCTTTTCTGTAGTAATGAAAATGTTCTAAAAATTGAAAAAAAATTACTTGTGGTGATGGATGCACAGCTGTATGATGGTACCATGGGCAACTGATTGTGCACTTCGGATCTCTGGACAATTGTATGGTATGTGAACAATCTCAATAAAATTAAATTTAAAAAAATTCTGACATGGAAGGTGTCAGAGTTCAAGGGAACTGCCATATGAGCACAAGATAAAATCCAATATATTGAGCCATTATCCATTTGAGGCCAATATGTTATAGCAGTTTAGCCTACCCTAAGCAACACAAATATCTTAAAACATATGTTTATAAAATACAGTGATACACCTTGTCTCCTTAGTTAGAAAATCCAACAGCTGGAAAAAATCCACAGCAATCTGTGAAGCCCTACTACACAAAATAAATAAATATATAAACAAATAAAGTATTTCTCCAGATAATACAATAGTGACTCACAGCCTCTACTTGCCTTGAAGGGATAGATTCTGATTACAGTATTATCATGCTTTTAGTTTATCCATCAATCACAGGACAATCCCCTCAAAAATACACCTAAGCAAAGAACAGGGCATGTGCTGGGCTAGTTACAACCCTGGAACTTAGTATCTCACAGTCCTCAGGCTGGGCTCTCTGGGCAACCACTCGGTATTTCATAGGCTATTCAAGAGCCAGATATTTCTTACTTTGTTGAAATAATAAACATAGTGGCAAAACCATTCTGCAGTCCAAAGAGTCCACTTTCATGTTCCCACAAAAATATGAAACTTTGTCAGAATAAAATAAATCTAGAACCCTTCAAGTTCATATGTACTAATTAGTTTTGGAATCTAAAATAAATGCATCATTTAATTTAGGTTATATAAGTGCAAAATAACTCATGATTATTAGTTTACAATTTCAAGTTAAATTGTATGAAATGAAAACAATGAAGACTGCCTTAATACAAATTGTCCTCTAATATTTAAAGTAAGGTAAAAAATATATGTTAATGCTTATAACTGACACTAAAATTTCTCAATTATTCAAACTTCTTCTCCAATCATTTTAAATTTTAAATACGTAGGTAAACTGCAATTTCAGCTGAAATTCTGACAACTAATATTTCCTGTCTTTTTTTTTTTAATTGGAGGAGAGGGATGGAAGATTTCCCAATTTATCTATTCTGGCCTCATGAATGTGAAAAACACATTCCACTGAACAGCATGTGTCACCTGAGGTATTAAAATTATTGAATAAAAGTGATTACTTGATTTCTGAAGTATAACAAAATTAGTGTCTAATTAAATTAAGCATAAGAAATATCTTGACCAAGTATATGCATTATGACTAAGAAAACTTCAATACTCTCAGATATGAATTGTAAAACTAACCTTAAATTTTTGGATGTCTGAATTTTTGAAATGTAAAACAATAAATTTATTTATTATGCCTGTAAATGACAGATAGGGGTATGAATAAAATGAGAATAATTAATTAATAATAAATAGTCTGTTGCTGTTGAAATAAAACAGGGTTTTCAAATGAATAATTTGTTCACTTGAAATTATATTTACAGATATAGAGAGAGAGAGAGAAAGAAAGAAAGAAAGAGAAAGAAAGGAAGGAAGGAAGGAAGGAAGGAAGGAAGAAAGAAAGAAAGAAAGAAAGAAAGAAAGAAAGAAAGAAAGAAAGAAAGAAAGAAAGATGGTAGATAAATAGATCACTTGATAAATGCAATTAGATGCAATTACTATTGAGATCTTGATTTGACGTAGGTTTCTTGACAATGCATCTTATTCCTATTTACTTTTTAACCAGACTTTTCTAATACAACACCCATAAATTTAGGTAAAGAGATATTTGCAGAGTATATAAAATTAAGGCAACTACCACAACTTCCAATTCCTGGGAATTTTCAAAGGAAATCCCTTAGTCATGCTAAATTTTTTTGACCTTTGCATTTACACAATTTTCCAGGTAGCCCATAAGCTGCCTTTGTGTAGATTAAAACAGTTGTTCTCTAGAAGAATAGAGCCTAAGACCAGAGCCCGGGTACGAGGAACTCAGCATATCCTTAATTACAGGCCATCATTCCCTGGGCCCGGCATTCCACCTGCGCAACCCAACCTGACAACTCCGAGTAACAGCCCTGGCTGCACATCATCTACTCATCGTGTTCTACGGCTGCTCAGCTGACATTCAATGAATTATTTTGCCTGTAATATTTACTGTCAATGATTTAACCTATGTAAAAATTTCAAGGGAGTTAAGTCCGTGATAATATCCTATATTAATATCCTGAGAATATCTATTATAAAGAATAGCCTATGAAATATGTATATACACCTCACATACTTAAAATCTTATAACTGAATCAAAATACCTGGGGCCTTTGCAGATTGCATTGTCCTTTAACTGACCATAGATCTGTCCATCAAGTTCTGTGTGATTATTAAAGTTCAGTCCTAGGGAACTTCAGACATTAGAGTAGGATTGAAAGAAGAATCAAAACAAAGCAACAAAGAAACAGACAAAAATTGATGCTGGTATAGAAGGCTATGCATTAATCTTTTGAATTTAGGATCAAACGGTAATTGACTATCTCCTTATATCAATAAAATTTTCACAAAATTTTAAAGATAGGTTAGACTTGATCTTATACCTACATATACACACCCACATTATATACAATTCGTTCACTTTTATTAGACAAATTCTGTTCCATACACTCGACGTCACAAAGGAGAGACCCAGGAATATTTTATCAACTTACCAAAAACTTCTCACAGAGGTACTTAGAAGCTATTGAGATGACTGATACTTAAAAAGTTAAAATCAAATTAAATAAATGAAATGACTGGGCCTAGTAACCACCAGGAATTTTTAAGCAAGATGGAAATGAGAGGGCTCCATTTTCTACTGTCTTTAATGCCGGGCAGGCTTAGCTGGCACGTGGCTTCTGCCCAGCTGAGGGAGAGCCTGAAGACTCAGAGAGCCAAGCAGCAGGGGCCCCCTGAAAGCTGCTTTCTTTTTCAGCAAAATGGATGCAAAGGCAGTCTGCTGGAAACCAACACTTGTAAAGTGGAAAACACAGCAGAAGGATAAAACTGTTCCATTTCAGGTAGAAAATTCTTTATACACCCTTTCCATCAATTGGTCAAAATTGAAGTTTGTGGTCTTATGAAACAGTGAAGGGTGAAATTAAGGCTTTACTAACTTTTGAAACCCCTGCTGAGTAGAATTTCTGAGAGAAGAAAAAGCCTCTCATAGGCCTTTTTTCTGATCAAATTATTAAGACTTCTGTTCCAATCTAAAAAAAAAATGACTTGAATTTTCAATGTAATGTCCTTTGCAGGCATGAAAAAAATATAACCTTATAACTACTAATCACTGGACATGATGATTTAAAATATATTTGATTAAAATCCAAAATAACTCTTTCCTAATCTTCCTGTTCATCTGCCACCCATCACTACTCCCAAAACACCTACCTCTTCTCCCCAGTCATCATCACCTGCAGGGGATCTACGTATCAATTCTCCACAACTTCTCTTACTATTGAGCTTGTATACCAGGTTTCATCATTTCAACTACTGTCTTGCTCTACAATAATCTTTTGTTCCCCCTTATCCAGAATCCACCTTCCCAGAAAAGCATCAATCTTACTCTTGACAAGAAAATGTCCCTGCATCAGCACTTAAGTGCTCTTCTTCCATTTTATGGCAATAGAAGAGGTGGCATTATCCTATCACAGCCAGTAAGTCCACCCTTGTTCAGAAAACTTGCAGTATTGGTTATCCTCTTTCTGTTCTATAACTTTAAACTCCTCATCTCCACTGAGAAGCATTAGAAAGGTTCAAGTCTCTCTAATAAAACAATTTCACCTGACCACCCAACATAACTATTTTTGGGTTTCTTATTTTGTTAATTTCACAAGCATCTTAAAAGTAAGCTCTAATAGCTTCTCCCATTTCTTCACCTTCTGCTATTCTTATTCCACTATTTTTATCCCATTCTAATCTGTTTTCTTCCCTGCTATCTCTCCAAAAGGCTCTTACCAAGATCACGATGGACTCTGATGTTGTAAATCCAAGTGATATATTTCAGTCCTCTTTTTCCCTCTCAGCAGCACTTTGTGAAAGTGACCACTTTCTCCTGGAAGCTGTGTTTCAAGCAACATCACCCTCTTCTGATTTTTTCCACCTCCTGTTGATTGTCCTCCTTTTCCTGCTATACTTTTTCTTGTGAATTGGCAAATATTAGTTCTATGGGCTTATTATCAATCTCTTATATATTCCTCTTCCACTGTCAATTGTCAGTCTTTTCACACTCCCTCATGACCAATTATTACCCGTGCATCCAAGATTCTGAAATTCATATTTATAACAATTTTGACATCTATATAACAATTTTGACATCTATATCCATATAATACTTATAATCGTATCTTAATAACTGAAATGTTTTGAGTCCTTATTCTGTCTCAACCTTGAAGATAAGCACTTTGACTACATTATCTCACTTAATCCCAAAGAAGGTTCCATTAGATAGGTATTACCATCACCACTTTAAAAATGAAAAAAAAAAATTGAAGCTTAGATGAAAGACATGCCCACAGACAGATCTGAGGTCAGGGAGTCCTTTCATTTATTTAAATTTTCTTTGATTTCTTTTAACAATGTTATATAGTTTTCTACATATACGTCCTTTACATCTTTGATTAAGTTTATTCCTAGATAAGCAATTATTTTTGCAGCTATTGTAAAGGGATTTTTTTCTTGATTCCCTCTTCAGACAGTTCATTATTAGTTTATAGAAACATTGCTGATTTTTGCACATCGATATTGTACCCTAACAAATTTCTGTATTAGCTCTAGTAGCTCTGTTGTGAATTTTTCAGGATTTCTATGTATATGATCATGTCACCTGCAAATAAAGAAAGTTATAATTCTTCCTTTCCCATCTGGATGCCTTTTATTTATTTTTCTTACCTCATTGCTCTGATTAGACCTCCAAGTACAAACTTGAATAACAGTGGTGACAGTGGGCATCCTTGTCTTGTTTTGGATCATAGAGGGAAAGCTTTCAGTCTTTCACCATTCAGTATGATGTTAGCTGAAGGTTTTTCATATATGTCCTTTATCATGTTGAGGAAATTTCTTTCTATTCCTAGTCTTCTGAGTGTTTTTATACTAGCAAATCATATAACATGGCTTTTCTGCATCAACTGAGATGATCATGTTTATTTTTTTATTGTATTCTATTTATGAGGTCTATTAATTAACTGATTTTCATACACTGAACCACCCTCACACACCCATGATAAAAAACACTTGATCGCAGTGTGTAATTCTTTTAACGTGCTGTTGGATTTGGTTGACTAGTATTTGGTTAAGGATTTTTGCATTTACACTCATAAGAGATGTAAATACTATAAAATACTCTAGTATGGGAATTTATAATTATCCATATGGTTACCTTTACCAGAGGTCTCTATTTCATTGTCACTTTTACCTACTGCCTAGGGTCCTTTCCTTTCAGACTGAAAACTCCCTTTAGCCTTGTTTGTGACTAACTCCCTGAGTTTTGGTTTATCTGGAAAAGTCTTAATTTCTCCCTCAGTTTTCAAAGATATTCTCATTGGATACAAAATAAATGGTTGGCAATTGTCTTCTTTTAGCACTTTCAATGTTTCACCCCACTGCCTTCTTGCCTCCATGGTTTCTGATGAGAAAACAGCATTTACTATTACTGGGGCTCCCTTCCACATAACACTTTTCTCTTCCATCTTGCATTTCTTTTACTACTTTCAGATCTCTCCCCTTGTCCTTGACTTTCAACAGTTTGACTACTATGAGCCTTGGCATCATTCCCTTCAAGTTGATCCTGTTTGGGGATTCACTGGGATTCCCAAATGTGCATATTCAGTATCTCATTAAATTTGGGAAATTTTCTACCATTATTTCTCACATATTCATTCTGCTCCATTTTCTCTTTTGTCTCCTTCTGGGACTCTCAAAATGCATATATAGTATGCTTATGTGTCCCACTGGTCGTTTAGGCTCTGTTCACTTTTCATTCTTTTTCTTTCTGTTCCTCAGCCTGGATCATTTCACTTGTCTTGTTCACATGCTCACAAACTTTTTCTTTTGCTAGCTTCTATCTGCTATTGAAACCTTTAAAGGATTTTTCATTTCAGGTATTGTGATCCTCAACTCCAGTATTTGTGCTTGGTGCCTTTTAAAATTTCTGTCTATTGCATCATTTCCTGATATCCTTTAGTTCTTTCTTTGTATTTTCTTTTAGTATATTTTATGTTTTAGTATATTTTAGTGTATAAAATGTTTTCTTTAGTTTATTGAGCATATTTTTAAAAGTCTTTGTCCAGTAGGTCCAAAGTCTGGCCTTCTTGGCTATTGAATTTTTATCTTATTCCTTTGGATGAGCTATCATTTCTAGTTTGTTTGTGTCTCAATCTTTTGCTGATGCTGTATGTTTTAATATTTTAATGTGTTAACTTTGAGAGTTAGTACCTGAGCTGTCTGTTCCTTAAGTTTGTATCCAGATAGATATATGACAGAGATTTCCTTGAGTGCCAGGAGCTAATATAAAACAAACCAATTCAATATATATATAACTTTTACAGTCTTTGCAAATTGGTTCCGCATTGGCTGGTGCTCTTCTTCAGAGTTTAGCCCTCCTATCAGGAAGATCAGCCCAAGATGAAAGTGAAGTTAGGAACCTCTTCATCTTTTCTGAGCCTGTGTCTTGTTCTGGGCTTGTGCTTGCTCATGGCCTTAGGGATTCTCCCATTTACCATAATTGTCCCTTCTATTCCCTATGAAACTGACACACTCACCTCCTACAAGCTCTATTGTATGTCATAAAGCCATTAATCCTTTGCTTCAGATCACCTTGACTTAACTGTTTCTTACACTGTTTCAGCTCCCTATAAACTGCTTCTGCCTGCAGGGCAATTTGGGGATGGCAAGCCAGAGAAGAGTTTCCCAGCTCAGTCTTACAAACTACCACCTAACAGATTGGCACCTGCATGCAGGTACCCCAGTTGTGCATATGGGTTAAACTGCCCCTCCAGCACAGAACCAGGGAGCACAATGGGAGCACACGCTGGCTTCACACTGTACTGGTAAGGGGTGGTGGAGGGGCCAGCAAGGGTGCCATGAGCTTCTTCTATCATTTTCATAGCTCAGTTTTCTTGATTCAGCATTTTCCCAGTTACTACAACCCTTAACTGTTCTCTGGAGTTTTAAGGAAGGTGGCACTACCAGTTTTTGCTAGTTGTTCGAAGATTCTGTGGGGCAATGGCACCCAGGAGTGTCTTATGCTGTCATCTTGGTCCACCAGACTTTATGAAGACTTTTACTGAGGAATCTGTCACAGATTCTGGAACCAACATAAGTCTAATTCTGAAATCTACACTCTGTCTCTTGTACTATACTGCCTTCCATTACACACGCTGGCTCCCTTTATGTTACACTCAAGTATTCCAGACAGTACAAACAATAGAAGCGTCACAAGATCAGAGGATCCTGGATGGAAAATATTCAGCACTTTTTTTCCCAGAAATTATTTAGAGAGCACTGTATATAGAGACTATACTAAAGCAATGACTTTGGGGGATCTTTGCTGACTTTCAAACATGACAGATGCAGCCTTTGTCACTGCAAATATTGCAATCTAGACAGCATGACATTACTCTGCAATCTTGAATACTTTCATGTTCAAACTCTAACCTATGGCCCATTTATTTTATGAGATTTGTATAAGACATTGGTTAAAAAATATCACCTAAGCAGCATATATATTAAAAGAATACACTAAAATATAGTATTTTCCTGATTTGTTCATACTTGATTCTCAAAATTTTGCTCCAGGAAATTATTTCTAACTTTTTATTTAGAAATAAATGTCCATATTGTAATTTAAAAAGTAATACTCCATAACGGATAATGGTGAACACAAATTAAATTGTAAAAAGCCCTGGAGGGAAAATCATTTCAAGAATAAAATGCATCTTGAAACAGATATAAAAAAAGTCAGTGCCTGAAAGATATTAACTATATTATGAAATTTAATAATGGTAATAATCATTGATGTAAACAAGTGTTTAACAATGTCATCAGTACTTACGACATTTAGCGTATGTGAAATAGCACTCCAACATCTACTAACTTCAAACAATTTAAACAATTGTGTCTTTTATAGTTGTTTCTAAAAGAGAATTACATTGTACTTAGCTCCTACCTCCTTTAAAACGAGACTGTTTCTGATTTATGTTAATAGATACCAAGAACGTGTCAACATAAATATGACAATAGAAATTTTAAACTCTACCTTGATCTAATGGATGTGTTATATGTCATTATAGGTAATTAATCTCATATTTTGACTCATCATTGTTGGCCCAAAGACACAATAGACATTTTTAAATGCATAGCAGTGATTAAAATAAAATTGTAAACATTTGGGACCATGTTTGTACTAAACTGTTTTAAATCAATTAAAAATATATAAAATGTGTTTACATTCTTCTTAGCTCCTTTTCCTGTTTGAATTTTGAGACATTTCTAGCCCTTGCACATTTAAAAATGATAATATTCAATTTTCAAGAAAAGGTGATTAAATATTCCTGTACTGCATTTTTCACTGAATGTTAGGAAAAGCCATCATATGTCCAATAATTTTTCAGTCTGGTTCCAATTTCAAAAATATGTTCCAAATTAATTATTCCTGTCAAAGGAGACTGTAATATTAATTTATAAATGAAATGTGGATCCAAATTTTTAACTCCGATCATTTGTTTATAAAAAGCAAAAAGTGTCAAGTAAGGAGTTGGTGTTTTATTAATCCTGTCATTAAAAATATCTTATGGCTTTCTGTATAGAAAATGTGCTTCCAGAAATAACTGAATTATTACAATTGGTACATGTCTATTGCAATGGTGTTTCTACAGTAACCATTCATCAGTGGGCTTTGTGTTTAGGGGAACTAATAATTGATATGTAGGTTTACAGGTGAAAGGGTGATATCTTCCTTTCATATTTTAAAAATCAATACTTCTCATTTGAATTAATAACTGTCCTAGTTTACCAGCTGCTAACACAAATACCATACAATGAGTTGGCTTAAACAAAGAGAATTTATTGGCTGATGGTTTTGAGGCTGAGAATTCCAACATGGAGGCATCAGCAGGGCGATGCTTTCTCCCCAGAGGCTATGGCATTCTGGGGCTGGCTGCTGGTGATTCTTGGGTCCTTGGCCCTTGGTCCTAGCCTGTCACATGGCAGTGCACATGGTGATGTGTTTTCCCTTCTCTTCTGGATTCTGACTACTGCCTTCCACCCATGGCTTTCTCTTTCTATGTCTGAATTTCATTCTGCTTACAAAAGACTCTAGTAACCTGATTCAGCTAGGCCACTGACATAACATCTTCAGGAGAGCCTATTTATAATAATGAGTCCACACTCACAGAAATGGATTGAGAAGACGTTTTGTTTTGCCCCTTGGTTACACATTCAATCTACCACAATAACCAAACATAAATATCATATAAAAGATAAATAATTTATGTCATAACCTGGGAAAGTGCTGACACACAGTAGGTGCCCATGAAACAGAAGTAAAGAGATGTTACTAACATTATAGAAAAGAGTGTGTTTGTGGTCATGAACATGAGGATAGAAACTGACATAAGGAAGGGCAAAACCAGATGGCTTACTTGTAGCTTCATTCTCTGATTTGATGCCACCTTGTCCCCCAGTTGTGGATGTACTAGGATGAGAAAAGTAGTCAAGATGAGGGATAGAGAGTCTGGTGGAAGCTTACCTTAGAAGAGGGATGGAGTGAGGAGGAAATGGAGAATTGCCTCATTAATTCCTTTCAACTCTCACCCACACTTCGCTTCCAATATTGTATGCAGGTGTTCCCATATAAGTGACATTTTAATATATGCTGTCTTCTCAGATCAGCTACCTGCTGAGTAGAGGGGTAGGATCTCACTTTGAAAAAAAAAATCCGTGTTTCATTCATTTCTGGAAGCAGCATCTCAAGGTAGATAATGAAAAAACTGAAAAGACCCTCAGTCAGGGGAACCCATGATGATGGAGGGAGATAGGGAAGGTGTCATCCATGGGGGACAGGTCAGGATCTAGAAATGCGATGGATGGTTGTGGGATGCCTGCTAATGGTGCTTCCCCTTCTGGGTTTGCTGTGGTTCTCAGCCCTAGCTGCACGTAAGAATCACTTGGGGGTGGGGTAAGGGGGCATTTAAAGATAAAATGCTGATACCACCATACTACCCCCAATTGGTTTAGGAGAATCTCTGGAGAGTGGGATCGGGATCTGAGTATTTCTAAGTGATTCTATTATGAAGCTAGGGTGGAGAGCCACCCAGCTAAAACATAGTTTGCTCAGACTGGTTGTGAATGGGGGTAGGATGGGGACACTTAACAGAATGCATACTGGTAGCAAGATCAGAAAACTGTAATTTTTTAGAGCATTTGTTCTTGCATTTTCCTTGTTTCCTTTCTGAGCATCTCAGGATATAATGGTAGTTCCTAAATTGTGGTCTCTGACTCAGCAGCATCAGCATTCAGCACAATGCAAATTCTCAGGCCCCACCCCAGGCCTATGGAAATAGAGACTCTGGGGGTGGGGTCCAGTAACCTGTTTCAACAAGCCCTCTAGGTGACTCTGGCAACAGGCTACACTGAGAACCCCTGGCATGGCATACTCAAGGTGTTTATGCAACTCAGCTCTGCAAATGGGGACCATAAGAATACCTGAGCAGAGCCTTAAATTGAGGACTAGGTGGGCTAGCAAGTCAATGGCCTTGAGAGTCAAAGTAAGAAAACAATAGTGGGCCTGGGTAAGTAGGAGCCACTTTGTTTACCTGCCTTCACTCACACTGAGATTTTTCTTCCGATTTGAAAAGCCACAGTTCCGTGTATTTTCAAGTTGCACTTTTGTTTACATCTCTGACCAAATATGGGTGTACACGCTATGTAAGGAACAACTGAGGAATGGGAACATAGAAAAAGAGATCTGTTACGTGCTGGGGGAGGGAGAGAGAGGGCAGTGCGGAAGAGACCGTGCTACAGTCAGTTTTAAGAATAAGTTTAGGAAAATAGGCAGTTCAGCAAGTTCACTCCTAGCAGAGTTATTTGGTTGTTAATGATGCCGCCTACGGCAATAAACACAGAAGAAAACAAAGCACTTCATGACGGGAAGCTCTGCTGATGATGGCCACAGACTCCTTGTCATAGCTGGTGCCCTGAAATCTCTCCCCTGCGAGCCTTATATTCATCATGAATCCAACCACTGCGAATGCAGGCCGGCCACGTGTCTGCGAGCCGCGTGGTCTGTACCGCTGACCACTGATGTATGATATTGTTTTCTAGGTGATCTAAAGACAGGCTTAATGCAATTCAATTACCAAGGCTGCCGCTAACTCTCTTTAATTTCTGGCTCATTGGAAGGCAACATGATTCAAACCATGCTCTTCTCTTCTCTGCAGTGCAAACCTGTGCTTGAATACAGGTTCCTTCAGGCTGTGTTATTTAACCTCATAGGATTTCAGTTTTCTCAACTATAAAATGGGGATGATAAACATATTTATCTTAGTAAACTGTTTATAGTTGTCATGTTTGTAAAATGCCTGGCATAAGGCATTGGACATAATCTGCGCTCAATTAGAGGGAGACATTTTTTTGTATTATTATTTTAGCATCATACAAACTTTGCATAGTTTCAAATTGCATAGAGAGTTTATTACAGGGAAATAAAAATTTGAATTTCTTGTGCAATGCAGAAAGAAATGAGATCTGATAAAATTATATTGGGAGTCAAATAAGTTGTTAATTTCCTATTTTTTTATTAAAAGATTTGGAAAAAAAGAAAAACAAGGAACAAAGCATTTTTTGCTTTTGCTTTTCAAAATTTAACAGAGACTCTCCATTTTCCTTCCTTTTGATTCAATGGCTGTATGATACAGAGAAAACAAATATGATTTTGAATCTGATAAACATGGGTCCTTGATTCAGTCAATTTAATAGATGAACTATTTCTTGACTGTAAGTCCTCTGCAGAAGGAACCAACACTTAGAAGCCTTATTGGAGTCAGGCTTCAGCAAATCATTTAACTTCTCTAATGTTCAGCTTCCACATTTGTAAAACATCAATAATAAAATCTACATCTCAATATTATGGTTACAACAAACCTACCTAGTCAATATAATCAACTGGCACATAGTACGTGCTCAGTAAATAACGTCTCCCCCATGGGAACATAATTTGTTCCCAGCTTCCATAACCAATTCTTCTGGACAAAAGATCTTGGATAAACAGACTTATGAGGCTGTGGAGGAGCAACTTGGGAGAGCGGCAACCCCAGGACCTGGAGAAGGAACACTTGAGACTTCAGGAGGCATGAGGGGGAAGGGAGTGATTGATACTGAGCACTACAGCCTGGGAGAACTATTTCCTGGTCCACTGGAGACAAGAAGTCATGGTGGTTGGCAATCTGACCAAAGGAAAGCTTTGTCTTCCCCATCCAGGTGCTATAGGAGCCAAAGATCTCCTGTGGGCATGAGGCCATCAAGGGCAGCTCACTCTTATAGACTACCCTGGTTCATGTACAAAACACAGCCTGCACAACGCTGTTTCCTTCTGACTGACACAAATCCAAATGCTTCTGCAGGCCCTGGGTAGCCTTGGCCACTTGACTACAGATCGCTACTGTGGTCGCACTTATTGGGTGACACTGTCCATATGGCTTAACCAAGTCAATGTAAGTTTTACAACAGATTCCAGTGAGACAGCATAAGCCCTGGAAGATCTGTCACCCTCATAAGGAACCCCAGAAATGCAGAACCCATAGGCCACATCCTGGCTGGACCAGGAGGGGCAAGTGTGTTCACCAACACTTCCTGTTGCGCTTGGATTAATACCACTAGGCAGGTGAAACAATGCAGACATGCCAAAAGAAAAGAAGTTGAAATGGTTTTCTGAAATAAAACCCACTACTCCCCTCTGGGGCTTATTCAGTGAGCTGATTCCAGGATCCTGGGCTATATGGTGAAGACAATAACCAGAATGTTATTCTAACAAAAAAAAAAAAAAAAAGGAATTTCATAATTGTTTTTGTTATCTTGCATTAACAAATATTTGGCTGACCACATTGGCATACTCCCTTTGTGTACATGGGGCTGTACGTGCCTGTGTGTGTAAAGAGAGGGAAAATGTATGGGTGTGTGCATGAGTGTGTGTGTTTCTATAGTTTGCACATGGCAAATAAAAATGGTTCGTTATATACTTATATTATGTTACCTTGAATGTTTTCAACTTAAAGGTGAGATTTATCTTCAGGTTTTAGCCCAATAAAAATTGCTGTTTATATTGCTATACTGAGGTGGAGAACACTGTATAAAGTGTAGAACACCTGGAATCAAAAGGGATCCAGCAAAATGTCACCTTCTTAGGTAAATGATCAAGAAGAAGATGTTAAAAGAAAGCATCCAAAATAATGATTTGGCACAGACTTGATAATGAAAGAAACTGAGCTGTATCATTAGTATTCACCGAGAACAATCAGAATTGATGGATAAAGTCCTTAATACAAGAGAGAGGGGTACTTTATTCCCAGAGCAGATATATTTGGACAAAATGAAGCAAGAAAATTTAAGAATAAAGCTACTAAAACAGATCATAACATGACAATTCCCTTAACTACACTAGCTAAGTATGCCCACCAGGTCTTTAATGAGTAGTCAGGGTGTTTATTCAGAAGATTGCACGACTCCTTTCTTTGTGCTTCACCACCAAGTCCACAGCACAGGAAGTTTTTCCTAGCACTGCCCCCTCCCTAAGCTTGACAGCAGTCATAAAACTCTAAAAAATTTTTATCACCATCCTAGGGCACAGTGAAATCCTTGACATGGATTGTAACCCCACAACCTCAGTTTTCCTCTAAGCATATCTCCCCCAAAGCCTCCTCTCCCCCACCCTGAAGACACAATAATCTCATAAATGAAAAGAAAATAGAAGGTTTTCAAGAAATTTGTTGTGATTCTTAGTTTTAACATGTCAACTTGACTAGGCTATAATATCCAGTTATTCATTCAAACATAAATATGGATGTTGTGAAGGTATTTTGTAGACGTGGTTAACATCTACAAGCAGCTGGCTTTAAGTAAAGAGATTATCATTGATAAGGTGGGGGAACCTCATCAAATCGGTAGGAAAGGCATTAATCACAAAACTGAGGTTTCCCTGAGGAAGAAAACATTCTGCCTCCAGACTGCAGGATTGGCTCTGGCCTGAGAGTTTCCAACCTGTCAGCCTCCCCTAAAGATTTCAGACTTGACAGCCCTCACAGTCATGAGAGGCCATTCCTTGTAATAAACCTTAAAATATCATATCATAGATGTGTGCACATATACCCATATATAGAGATATATACCTTAATACTTTGGAGAACCCTGAATGAAACAAAAATAAAGGTCTAAAACCAGTAATGTAAGTTACCGTCTTAAGAAAGTACATAAAGAACACATTAAATCAAAAATATGTAGAAGGAAAAAAAAAAATAAAGGTTTGAGTGGAAAAAAAAAAAGAAACAGAAAACTGACAAACAACAGAGTAGCTGGTTGAAAGACACAAAGGTTCCCATGAGGAGACTAAGGACCAGAGAGTGAAAGTGTCACCATCAGAGTTAGTAAATGGTAGAGCTGGTCAAGAACCCAAGCCTGTAATTGCAGAGTCCAGAAACCATTCTACTACACTTTCAGGAAGCACATCCTAAGATCTTTGCAAACAATCTTACGAAACAAAATGCTTAAAGTCCAAAGAGGCCTGGGGGTTCCCACAGATAACGGGGAGCTGACTGCGTTAACACTGGATCAACTGGATCAAAAGATGAGAGAAGGAAAGGAGAAGACAGACAGACCTGGAGGGGAAGCTGATGTGAAGGCATATGCAGAGATGGAATGGTGTGTCTAAAAGCCAAGGAATGCTAAGAATTGCCAGCAACTAACAGAAGCTCCAGAGAAGCACGGGATGCATTTTCCTTCGGTGTCTCCAGAAAGAACCAACCCTGCCTTCATGTTGATTTTGGACTTCTTGCCTCAAGAACTGTAACAGAATAAATGTCTGTTGTGTTAAGCTATCAGATTTGTGGTAATTTGTCACAGCAGCCCTAGGAAACTAATACAATTGTTTTCCCCAAAGAGGTACAAACTTTACCAGCAGCAAAGGAGAACAGAGACTTTGAAGAATGGGAAGATGAAACATACTTCTGCTCTAACCGGAGCCCTAATTCCAGGCAAAATTATTATTTCAAAATCCCAGTCTTATTGCATCACACTCTTGCTTCCTACTAATTTTGGATAAAGGAGGCCTGGCTCCCACTTCCTTCCCAGATTCACCTTCATCATGATCACACTTGCTCTCTTCTCTCCCACCCGACAGGGCTCCTTAGAAGACCCGGTGCTCCCTCCAGCTCCAGGAATGCCTTTGCACTTATGCACTCTCTGTGTAATGCACTTGTATTGTTCTTTACCAGGTAACAAGTCCTTTCACCTTTCTCATCTCAATCTGAGTCTTTTCCCAGGAGGGAGAAATGGCATGAATCTACTAATTGGAAGCTTCTAACAGTCTCAATTATAGACTTATTTGTTGATAATTTGACTTGTTTGGGTCTCCACTGAACTGTAAGCTTCATGAAGACAGACAGCTGTAAGGTCTGTCTCGCCATCTTTATATCCTCCATCTGCGCCATGCATGTCTGAAACATATAGTAGATTGGCTATCCCATCTATTCCAGATTCCTTCTAGTTTTCCGTCTTGTAATGCCAATCATCTACATTTTTCAAGCTTTCTGCAGCTAGTACCCCAGATACGAGGCAGAAGCTGGAAAACATGTTCTCAACCAAGGCCTGGATTTGGAAAGGATTTGAGTGGAGAGGGAGGCAACGAGGAATTATAGAGCTAGCAGGCCCTGTTCTGGAGGTGGATTCCCAATCCCAGGCCGTGGCTAAGGTGGAGCGGTCATGGAGCCAACGGTCGGGGCAATGGCGTCCTGAACATCCTGACCCCTGTATCTTCCTGATAATGTCACACCTTTAAACAGTCTGCCCCATTAGCCTTAGCTACCCCCATTCTGTGGTAGTCTACTGGGAGTCAAGCCAGTAGGCTCAATTCAGAGCTTGCTCTTCCAATCCTTCAAGAGCATCCAACTTCTTGTAATATATACCTCTTTGCTTATAGAGCCATATCTACAACCAAACTCTTAGTGATACAGTATTCACCAAATATTTGTTGAATAAATGAATAAACAAAAGATAGGATAGATTCTACCTGATTTTATATGAAATGTTTTTAATAGATAAAATGAGGTAACTTGCATCTTTTATAAAATTAGATCTTAATATCGTTCTTTTATTCTTTGTGACCTACTATGTTATAAGCACATATGAAATAAATAGTGATGTGGACTGAAATATTTGAAAACTCATAGGGCCTATTGAAATCCTTTTACCTCAATTTGAAAAATATTCTCCATTTATACTTCCTTCACAACTATTAAAACCAAAACCACACTGAAATTGATTTTTTCCTTAAAATGCTAGCAAAGATAAAACAAATCTAATAAAAGAATGAAAGATGCATTCCTGATACAGTAAAAATTAGGCTAATAAGTAGTGACTCATTCAAACATACAGACTAGAATGCATTAAAATTCAAATAATTCTTTGGAGAAAAAGACTCATTAGGGTTTAAACAATTATAAATCCAAACATCCTTTCTTTTTCCCCTAATTGTCAATACAGCCAAAGGATGTCGGACGACCAATGAGATGCTCATTAGTATGGGTGAGAAACGCTCCAGTTACATTCACCAAATTGTGCCAAATACAGTTTTTTTGGGAGAAATTGAATTAATTTTATCTGGCATAAAGTAGAATAATTAATTTTAACTGGCTTAGGGTAGAATTATTAATGTGATACAGACTCAGCCAGCTCATTATTTCCCCATATGTTCCTGCTCCCACACCTGCCTCACCAGGCACTGCAGAACGCTCACATTTCACGCTCTCACCCCACATGTCAAGGGCCTTTCCACTAGCACAACCACCAACCTGCCCCCCCATACAAGAAGAAACAGATTTTCAAGCACTGGTGCAATAGACTGGAAAGTATATTTTGCATGTGATCTTTCTTTAAATGGTAACTGTGAGCTACAGCAAACCTCCTTGAAATGATATAATTTGAAATAAACATTGTTAATGGATATTTTTCCCAATCACTGTCCTTCACTGTCCTCCCTAAACACACACACACACACACACACACACACACACACACAACTTTGATAATGCCAAATCAGAAATAATATAAAGTCATTTAAAGATACTGAAAAAGAGTAATAAAATGTATTTTTAAATCATTGATGTTGATACGTGGTTTTCCAAATTTTAGTGCCCATAAAAGTTACCTAGGTATCTGTTAAAAATATGTGTTCCTAAGTTCCAAATGACCAGCTTACTAATTCGGAATCATTTTCAGAAACCATGCTATCTGGTACAGACAGGACCATGCTCCATCTTTAAGAAACACCATGGTAAGAGGGAAGACGGTCTAATCAAAGCACATGTTCTCTGTTTTTAAATTTCTATTCTTCACCATGTAAATTCAAGCAAAAATACACTGAGCAGCATGATTCCAGAATAATACAAAAGAACCTGAATGTGAAACATGAAACATGAATGTGATTTATGATTATTCTTCCTTTATTGACTTCTATTCACTTGTGTTAAAATAAAACCATCCTAAAAATAAAAAGAAAAGAAAAAAAGATCTATGTAATGGAAAATTAAACCAAAGTTGGCTAAAAAAATACAAAGAGATGATACTTGTTGGTTACTAATACATTGATACCTCCCTTCTTCTGTTTTCCTAGAATTTAGAGAGAATTAAAAAGGCTGCCAAATGTTATGGGGATTTAAACATCATTAAATTAAGCATAATAAACTGATAGCCAAACAGAAAATGATGGCCAGTAGCAGAGAAATATAAAATGAGAAATCTCTCAATTATGTCAACAACCATATTAAATTTAACTGCATGAATTAAAAAGAAATAAATTCAACAAGTAGAAAGAGTGCACTAGCTATATTAAGAGCCAACATCCCTTTTAGTGAAACTAAACTGAAATTCTAAAGAAATGCGATATTTTCCTCCCCATTTAAGCCAAATGGATACCATGTATTTAAACACAGAAGCCAAATTTTGGAAAAAATAATAGGATCATGAAATTTTAGTGCAGAGTTATTTCATCTGTTTAGTCCAATCTCTTTTAAAAATTTGGAAACTAAAGCATCAAGAATTTTACTTGGCCCAAATCCCTTAAATACTGAATATGGACCCAGGAAAAGAACTTAATTCTTCTGTTTCCTAACATCAGGTCCCATTTCCTTCTTAGAAATGAGCTAAGCCATGGATTTACCAATTACCAGTTTCATTGAGTAATTTAACAACCGAAAAGTGGTTGAAAAGCATACATCGTAACATAGCACATCAAGGCACTGTCCCAAATACATTAAAGCCTTACAGCAATCCTTGGAGGTCAATGGTATTTTGTTTAATGTACTTTATTTTATAGTTGAATATACTTAAGTTTTGAGAAGTTCAGAGAAAAACCATTTTCCCATATAATAAGACAGTGGATTCCAAGCCCTTAAGGATTCAATTCCCAGTAGATTCAATATAGTATTCAATTGAATAAGTATAAATTATAAAAGAAAAACATCAATACTGTGGGAAGTATTCAAATGCATGATTTTACATGAAATTTTATTACTATCCATATCTAGTCCTACCCTAGTTACCATGATGCCTTCTATATGGCATTAGAGAAGCCAAATATTTTGATTGTACATAAAAACCAACTCGCAATAAACCAGCTTACCTCTGCCAGGTAAGGTGAAAATTACCTTTGCCAGGGAGGTGTCTTGAGAAAGCAGATACCCACAGCAGTACCTATCTCCTGAAAATGATGTTGGCCATCCTAGAGCCCATGGCTCAGTACCCTTCATTTGACCATGGGAAATTAATTCTGTTTATGTCTGATCATTTGACTAGGAAAATCCAAAAATTTATTGTATTCTCCGTGGCAGTCTGAATATGTTTTGTACCCACAAAAGCCAAGTTTAATGCAATCTTGTGGAATATTTGGATTAAGTTGTTTCCAGGGAGATGTGACTCACCCAACTCTAGGTGAAATATTTTGATTAGATATTTCCACAGAGGTGTGGCTCCACCCATTCAGGATGGGTCTTAATTACATCTCTGTAGTCCTTTAAAGAGAGTTCATAAAGACAGCACCGAGGAAAAAATGCCCCAAGGGAAGCTGAGAGAGACATTTTGGAAAGAAGTTAGGAGTTGACCCAGATGCTTGCTGACACTTAGAGATGGTTGGAGATGTGGACAGAAGGACATCGGGAGTTGCTAAGCTACGAGATGAAGCCCAGGGTTTGCCCCAGAGAAGCTAAGACAGACCCAGAGACATTTTGGAGAAACCCATTTTGAAATGCAATCCGGGAGCAAAGGACCAGCAGACACCAGCCTCGTGCCTTCCCAGCTGACAGAGGTGTTCTGGACACCATAGGTCATTCTTTAGTGAAGGTACCCTATTGTTGATGCCTTAGTTTGGACATTTTTACGGCCTTAGAACTTTAAATCTGTAATCAAATAAATGCCCTTTATAAAAGCCAATCATTTCTGGTATTTTGCATAATGGCAGCCTTAGCAAACCAGACCATCCTCCAAGAGAAAAATCTAATCTTGCCTAGCTTGATACTCTCAAATGTTTCCATAAATTGATTTTTTTCTATATTCCTAGTCCCCAATCAAAGGAATAATTTTTACCTTTGGTATTTTTGTTTGTTTGTTTATTGGTTTTATCCTGAATCATAATATCTCAGAATATACAGCATGCAACTGGGTTTTCATAATTTAGTATTATTATGTTCTCTGAGATACAATTTTAAGAGCATTTTAATATTTTCATTACATCAAATTCTTCACCTTAGTATTCTGGATTATAAATGAATATACAGTCATTATAAATATAATTCATATTCTATTGTAGTGAAAAACATGAAGGCTGAAAAAGAAACCTCTGAATTAATATAGAAAGCTATATCTGGAGCCAACAACTGTTTTAGTGAAAATAAACTGGAATTCTATAGAATGGTCATGTTTTCCATGTGAAACAAAATTATTTCCACTTATTCAAATTAAATAGCTAAAATTAAGAAGAAAAAGACCATCATGGAATTTTGGTTCTAAACACAGTTTTATATGAAAAGCAACAATTTTAGCAAGAGTATGGAAGAAAATTTAAGACAGGCAACTGGGTGTGGGCTTAATTAAGTAGAAAATAACTAGGTTCCACCAATTCCCAATTCCCAGAGGAGACCTGGCTGTTTGAGTCAGAAAGGGAATCAGAAGATTTCAGGAAATTTCTACTAAGGCAGAGCAGCTGTCTCCTTAGGGCAATATTTATCTGGTTTTACATTGAGCCATCAGAAGAAACCAAAGGCACCATGGCTCATTGAAAAGACTTCCTATTTTGGGACTCAAGGTCATAAGAAATGTCCTTGAGCCTAAAGTTGCAGAGGCAGGCTTCAGTTTGAACCTGACCTGTCAATCATATTTAGTAAGGGCTGGGAGTGGTGGAAGTCGGTATGGGCAGTGTTTGTTTCTAATTGGATTTTAATGACATAAGGTAGAGATACTCACTCTCCAGTTAATTACAGACCTTACAACTCCCTGTGTTATTACCACAAGCTGGATTCCAACAGTGATTTAAGTCACCTCTCAGGCCCTTAACTATATGAGACTGCAATCTTGAGAACCACTTACAATTTCTGAGTTAGTATCTATAAAATAAAATTGGAGTAATTATAATAGATATCTTACCTACTTACTGTATCTACAAGTATTAAAATAAAAGATGTGATTGTTAGTTATATCACTAAAATAATACAATACAGTGGTTTTATTTGAAAACTCTTTTCAAATGCCAAAGTACTCCAAAAATATTGTCACTGATCTTCTTTGCCTTAACTATTCCTCAGCTACTCCTAAATTTCTTCTCATAGTTTGAACAATGGCAGTGATGGCATTCATAAATTTAACTAGGACAAATTATAATTAAATTTCTATTTTATTTACCCTTTGGCAGAATCCCTTCTGTATTATGTATTTAAATCTATTTTTCCTAAGAGGAAAGGAAACTGCCCGAAAAGCAAATATTTTAATATGATGGAAAACATTCGTGCTTAATCTATCCATGCCATTCTTGATTTATAAAAGGGAATTCAAAGGAATTTGATGTTATTCGAGGGAAAAGGTGATGTAACGTAATCTGGATGGACATATTTTCAGCATACTCACATCTAAACCAAAAATCTGGCTACAAAAATGAGGACAAGATATAAAAACAGGGTTCTTATCAGACAAAATGAGGGTAATTTCCAAGTTCAGTGATGGTAAAGCAGATAGATAGTTCAGTGGCAAATCATAATGCATGCCAAGGTTTTAGTGGCTTTTTATTTCTGAAAAGGTTGTTGGAGCAAAAACAAAGAAAGAAAGAAGCTTCAGTAATCCAATCATCTGATGAAGAAGGTTTCATCCTTGTTGGCTGTATCTGCTCTGACTAAGTAACAGAATAAGAGACAACAAATGAGGGACAGGGTTCTTCCTCTGCTGTGTACTGGTGACCAGGGTGGAGTGAGCTGCTTCACAGTGTATCATGGGAACACAGGTTCAGCCACACAGAGACTTTCAGCAAATGACCACTTTATTACACAGCACAAAGAGACCAAAAGAGCAGGGGAAGAGATCGCATTGTGGCTGGTCTCCTGGGGAGGCCATCTGCTCAGGGCAGGGTTGGTGGATGGCAGCTCCAGCACACCCCACTTTGTGTGGGGCAGGAGAGTCAAGTCCGTGTTGCCTGAGAGCAGGGCATTTACACCACCCAGGAGAGGGGGCCCTGCCACTGTGAGTTCCCACCCTCATAAGCAGCTGGGGCTGCTTGTTCTGGGTTTCTGGGTTTAATGTCTGGTCAGGCCACTCCTTTAGACTTGGGCTGTGGGCTGTGGAATGAAAACATATTAGAACATCTACACACAGTAGGCAAGGATGGGGGCGGGTGGGGTATGTGAGGGCTGGGAGATGGCCACTAGGCATATCCAGGACCTCATGATAAATATTTCCAATCAAACTTTATGATATTTTATTATTTCTTTGACTCAGAAAAATCAATAACAAATTTGTGAAAGGGAATGGAAGTATATGTTTTATTTTCATCATTTGCATCTTTCTTCTTTTCTTTCCTCTTTTCTTTCTTTTTTCTTTCATTGTACTTTGACAGGATCTTAGGACCTGTTCCAGTTTGCTAATGCTGCTATTATGCAAAATACCAGAAATGGATTGGCTTTTATAAAGGGGGTTTCTTCGATTACAGAGTTACATACAGTCTTAAGGCCATTAAGTGTCCAAGGTAAGGCATCAACGATAGGGTACCTTCACTGGAGAAAGGCCATTGGCATCTGGGAAACCTCTGTTAGCTGGGAAGGCACGTGGCTGACATCTTCTTGTTCCCAGACTGTGTTTCAAAATGGCATTCTCCAAAATGTCAGCGTCAGCTTTCAATGACCGTCTTCAAAATATGTCCCTCAGCTACAGCTCCTCTTCAAAATAACACTCTCAGTTGCTCTGAGGTTCCTCTGCTTGTGAGCTCTTTTTATAGGACTCCAGTGAACTAATCAAGAAACACCCTGAATGGGCAGAGCCACAGTTCCATGGAAACATTCAATCAAGAAGTCACACCCTAATCAAAGATGTCACTCACAGTTGGGTGGGTCATATTTCCATGGAAACACTCAATCAGAAGGTTCCAACATAATCAACACTAATACATTGGCCCCCACAAGATTGCATTAAAGAATATGGCTTTTTCCGGGGGACATAACATATACAAACCAGCACAGGACCCTTTTGAGAGGAACACCAAATGGATGACAAGACCAGCAAGGCCTCACATCAGACAGGGCAGGGCTGGAGGCACCACCAAAATCAGCCAGAAATTTATCCACCCAACGACTCCCTTCAACACACACACTGGTGATTTACAACATCATTCGTACTCCGTCTCCACCACTGCACATGAGCTCGGTACCCCTAGATTCTTCCTTTTCCACCATTCTATCACAAATACAGGAAACATGAGTTGGATTGCCTTTTCCTGACCACAGATGTTGGTTCCTCAGTTGCTTGTCTGTTTTCCTTTACTTTTCTTACTCTACTTTGCCTCAGTTCCTCATCTATTTTATTTTGAACCAAGCATGGTGCCCGGGGCTCACTCGTCGCTTCCCCCTTGAGTGACAACATCTCTATATGTTCCTCTTCCTGAGTGCTACTCTGAAGCCAATCAAGTCTGTTATATTGGCCAAGCAGAACTGATGCCCACAAAAAGCATTCAAATCATCAATACTCCAAGCAATACTTTGGGGAAAAAAAATACTCTAAGATATTAGCAGAGCTCAACCACATTAGATGATCATGATTTTAAAAGGCTAACTTTTTTTAACACAAAGAAAGACTCAACGTAATATGACCCTAAGCATAATGACAGTCAGTCAGAAATATTCCTGCAGGCAAAAGGAACTGCTAATATGATTTTAATGTGGATCATCTACTTGGTGCATATGTATCTCCCGAGTCTTTAGATCTTGATAAAATGGTATAAATAAGTTTAATGCAAACATATTGGTTAGATCAATGGTTCTCATATGTTAGAGGGTGTCAGATTCATCTGGAGGGCTCGGAATGCTGGGCCCCACACCTTGAGTTTCTGATTCTGAAGGTCTAGGTGGGTCCTAAGGATTTGCATTTCTAACCAGCTCTCGGGCGATTTGCAGCTGCTGGTTCAGGACCCACATTTTAAGAACTACTGGGCTAGATAATTATTAGTTATTAAGTGGAAACCTTAAACAGCTTAAATGATTTAACTCGTGTTTTCTTTTATGCTTGATTAATTATCTAAAACGGGACTTACAGAGTAGTGTTTTGCCCATTATTAAATTACTTCAATAAAGTTGTATTTTAATACAATCAAAATCTGGTGTGTTTTTTTCCTAAACTAGGACCAACACTATGTGGAATTAACTTGGCTTGTAGAAGTCTTCTCCAGCACCAAATCTAAAACACATCAATGAAATTGCCACACAGCGTAATCAAATTGCCACATGATCTAAATGAATGATACAACCAGGCAGCTTTGTGCATTTAAAGAAAAACATGGTAAACTGGCTTAGGTCATACTACAGCTCTTGCAAAAACTTACAAAATATTCCACTGAAGTCAGCAACAACTTTTAGAAAACCAAAATTATAATGGCTGAGGGGATGTTACTAAGTATATGTATATTTGTATTTTGCTTCGCACAGCTAATTCTCACTTTTCATCCCCAAATTCTCAAAACCGTAGGTCTCTGTTTCTCTTATCAGGAATGCAATTCCTGAAGGGAGGACAGATATTGAGAGAGCACTCAAAACAAGATAATTTAGATGGATAAGAACCAGGTGTTGATGTCACCAGTTGCTTCTAAAATTCTTGGAATTTTAGAATGAAGAACATTTCTAAAATGCTATTGTTCTTGTATTCCTGTTTTACTTCTAGATAGAAGGACTGGATTCCATATAAACCCTTCTCAAAGCTATACATCATGTGTGCCTTCAGCTTGCTCAGCTACCTATGTGTGTCTACTGCTACAACTTGTCTCACGACCCGGGTTATTCTCATATTTTCTGTGGATCATTCCTAAAGCTTTACTATTTAGGGGGATAGGATATAAAATTAAACCAATTCTGCCATATATTAGACCCTACTAGTATGACCAAGTACAGTAGATCTCAGCCAAATTAATTTGCTACCCATATGTGAATTTCTGAACTGATGTTAATAACCCCAGAAGAGAAAAATCAAATATTTTCAACAGATACTATATTTTGCAGACTTGGAGTCAGATTTTTCATCCACTATTTATTACTACTGAAAAAAATAATTGGTGGCATACTTTTAGTGACAAAATAATCTGAGGGGCCTCCACCACTAACATATACTCAAATGTACTCCTTTGCTTTTTGAATGAAGAAGTGCTACAGATACTTCTTGGTAGAATCTGATCCAATGAAGGATCTTAATTGATAATCCTGTTTAGATATGACTCATTAACAGTGAATCTAGATATTTGTTTAACATCTGGGAAAAAGCACATATTGATAGAAATATCTGTACTGAATGGAAAAGAACATTTTAAATGAGAGAAACCAAAGCATTGCCACCTACAAATGATTGCTTTAATTTTTCTTTCCTCCTTTTCTTTTCCTTCCTCCCTCCCTCCCTCCCTTTCTCTCTCTTTCTCTTTTTTTTCTTTATTAATTTATTTTTTTGCCATGCCCAAATGCATCTTTGGTAACATATAGATGGAATAAGAACAATCTTAAAAGGAGAGTCACTATGAATATATACAATACCAACCAAAGAACAAATGTGTACATTAAAAATTTGATCTGTATCAATACATCTAGAGAAATCTAAGCACAATTAAAAATTGGAAAGTAATAAGCATTCACATACCTATAAATCTGTAAATTCAATTAAATCAAAATATATGTTTTACATATATATGCATACATGAATATATTATGCAGTGCTAAATTTCTTTACTTACTAAAGTATTCTTAATAAATATCATTAACATTATTTGAATTCAATAAGGCCCAAAATCAATATCACATTGATTTCTATAGTAAGATGCTGCAATTATTCTAATACCGAATGCTATGTGTTTAAAAAATCAGGTGACAAAAAGGATAAAAGTGTAATGCTATTTAACAGAGATTTTAGTGAAGCACATTTCTGGAAATTTCACAAAGTAAATAGAATGCATACCAATGCTTTAGCAATATTTAGCCTAGATTTCCCAAGATCAATGGTGAGTGTTTTCGACCTATTAGTTATCTGAATTATTCACTAATGTTGTAGTTAATTTTAATTTTAATTTATTTCAGTTTTGAATTTAAAGAAATTTTTTAAACATAGTTAAATAAGAAGCTAAATAATTCACTTTTATCATCACTGCTTTAAGTCAAGCTAATACATATCAACTGACAACTGCTATGTGAACTGCCATCCATTTTGTAATAATATAATAAATTATCTATTCATATGCTAGTGATATGAAACACAAAATGATATAATTTCAGATCAGAATGTCACAATGTATATTTTAAAATTTCATGAAGTTATAACACTGTGAAATGTAACTGACCTAAAATGTCAAAAGTTGCATCTTTGTTTTAATTGGATGTTAGATAAAATATCATTTATCTGATACAAAGGAGGGAGATCTTAAAGGATAATATAAATCTCCAATAACCTTATAGGCCTCATTGCCCTCTCAAATTTGCCTTGCTGATAGAATAAAAGGGAGGGCGTAGAAGTTAAAAATAGATCAAAATATACAATGAAATTTAAATAATGGAATGGAAGCATTAACACATAAATGTATTTGACAAATTTGACAAATCAACTTGACAAATATTTATGAGTATGTTCCAAGCATTGTAATAGGGACTGATATTCTATTTTTTGTAATTTTAACCTAAGAAGATACGATAGTATTTGGTATTTTAGTAAGAGAATGTGAAACTTCATCCAGCACTAATTTATTATTAGGAATAATATTTCGTATACCTTGAATCTTATTCTTATACCTTTGGTTCAGTGGAAAATCACAAAACAGGAAGAAAAGTAAAACTTTTATTTTTATATTTTAGAATTAAATCGGTGAGTGTGTGTGTGTGTGTGTGTGAGAGAGAGAGAGAGAAAGTGGATGTGAGCAATCATATTATACTAGAGTAAATGCTACACTATTTTGCAGCATATTGATTATTTCAATCCAGAAGGAAACTTTCATGAGATGCTTCCCTTCCTAGGACTTTAATAAATATTTACAACTGAAAGTCTTTATCTCTGGTAACCTCAGAAATTCTTGGGCCAAAGAACATTGTCCCACTCAAACCATGCAATGTCATTCACCTTTGTTGAAATTTACTTACAACACGGATGAGTTTCTAAGTTTTATAAAATGACTAAATTATCAATTAAAAAAGACACCTATGTCCAGATTGGGGTTTTGCTAAGGACAAGACTCTTTAAAAATACAGAAATGCTTTCATTTATAAGAACAAAATATAATACACTTCATCTACAAATGAGTTAAATTTTTCCATGTGTCAAAAAAGTCTCTAGAGTAACATAATTTTTATTAATAGCTGTAGTAAAATAAAATTTCTAATGTATACTAGGTTTCAAAGCTATCGAGAGCAGTTTAAAAAGGCATGAAATGACCTTATCTAATTACACCAAATTATATCATTCTCATGTATAAATTATTACTATTTTACAACAGTAAAATGATAGACGTAATTATTGTTTATTCTTAAATTATTTAACAATTTTATGAGTAAAAGAAGGATTTGGAAGAAAATCAATGAATGGGGAAAACTTACTAAATCCAGAGGTTTGCCTGCTAAACCACTGAAATGGAAATAAATATTTTTTTGTAGCCAAGGTTACTAAACAAAATAAATGTAAGGTCATTCCTTGAAACTGGACCACTGTCTGTAAAGCAAATTCACTAGATGTTTACTCAGATGGCCTTTCAACCTGCAGATTAATTCATCATTTTTCTGAGGCACATCAATTACCACTCTGTCACATTAACTTTCTGAAGGTGACCCATTATGTGACCTGAATGAATGCATTCAATTGCCAGTAATTTAAGAAAACAAGGTTCAAAAACACTTAAGAGGCATGTTGACCAGTCAACGGGGCTTTACCCAACAGAATACTGACCATTTTGTTCAATAACTTCTCATTGAAAAGTATTATTTGCAATGGAAAAATACATATGCCTAATATTAATAATGGAAGAATTAAGGGTTTATAGCACAAGATGTTGGCATACATTTGAAAAAATAAATTCACATTTATAGGACAGGTATCATAAAAAAAGGTTAGAAATTGAAATTTGTCGTTTCTCCATTACAGCCACATCAAGATGTATTTTGAAAAATATTAGGTTATGTGTGTCTGTTCCCTGCTTGGTTATTATACGTTCTCCCCCCATAGAGACACAGCCACACATTTCTTATACTCTACTCCCATTTGACATCTCTTATCTTATTCCTTAAATGTTCAAAGAAGAAAGGACGGGAAAGGTAAGAATGCAGAAAGGGGTTCGAGTTAGTGAGGGACTAACCGTTCTGCTTTCCACCAAGCCCTGGGGAAAATGTTCTTTTCTTAAGCCCAGTCTTACCCTTTTTACTTGAAACTCTCTTCTTTCTGTGTCTCTCCTAGACATATTCCCATATGTCCCCATGTTCCCATATGCTACTCTGAGATATTTCTTCATATGCATTTCTTGAGTCTCCAGCTTTCTCTCTTTCAACATATATCCGTGAGACACTTATTTACTCTTTGTTCTCTGGCAGTCTGATTCACGTTTACAATTTATTGCTGACCTTCTCCAAATCCATTCATTCCTTTTTATAAATTCCATTCCTTTCATACATGGTTCTGAGAGCCAGGTATGTGAAAATAACTATGACAGGTTGTAGGGAAACATGGGTAGCAACACAGACACACTCTCTCATGGATCTCCTAGCAACTGAGATACTGATTATAACAATCTAATAAATAATTGCAACAATGACAAGAGCCATCTGGGACATCAGGTAGATCAGGAAAGGCTTTCCTGAGGAAGCAAAGCCCTTTAGATATTAACTAAAGAAATTTTTTTTTTCTTTAGTTAATATCTAAAGAATGAACATGACATAAGAAGGCAAGTGGGAAGGAGAGGAAGGGTTGCAGCAAGCTTCATCCAAAGAGTTGCCATAATCTGAACCAAGCGTGGGCCTCTAAATAGTTTTGTTTGCTCTGCGAGAGCATCAATCACAGATGTATGCTGTTATGTTAAACTTGGCGCCAGCTATGCTTCAGAAGCATCCTGTTCACATGAATAAGTTGTTGTTTAATGCAACTATTGGTCTTGTATTTAGGGAAAGGGCATTTATACAAGGAGGTTGTTGAAAGGAAAAGATGGCTCAGAACACCAACAAACATAATGTTTGGGACTGAGAGAACCAGTGAAGCTATGCTGATCTCTACAGGTTTGTGGCATTGCTGAATCAGACCTCCAAGAAAACTGTTTAAGATAGGTGCATGAGCTTGATCACTTCAGACCTATTTGGTGATGGAAAAAATCTAGATAGGAAAAGAGATTGTTCTCCCTAGAAAGATCAGCATATGCAAAGGTCCTGTGAAGAAAATGTGAAGTCCAGGGACTGAGGGGCCATAGGGGGAAGAGAGGGTAGGCAAAGGGGGGCATCTTTTGTGATGAAGCTGGGTAAGCAATTCGAGATGATGGCATGCAGCCCATGTCAAGGAGTCCTGACTCCATCTTGGGCTTAAAGGGAAGACCTCAAAGAATGTAGGCAGTACAATGTCTTGATCAAATTATGTTTTGAAGAAAATAACTCTGGTAGTAGAGTAGAAATGAATTGTAAGACAGTGGTTGGCAGGAAGGGTGCAAAGAAACCAGTAAATAATTTCTGCAGTCTACGCCCTCTGCTCAGCATGTCTGTGAACAAGCAACACCTACATCATCAGGAAGCCTGGTAGAAATGCAGAACCTCAGGTCTTTTCCCAGACCTACAGGATCAGGAAAGAATCTGCACAGATCTCAGAGTGAAATACGTTCATCAGTAGCACTGATGACAGAAAGCTATCCATGGACTTCCAGAAGATACGGTGAGCTGCTACTTCATGACCTGAGGATGATCTGAGTGAATGGTTTATGAGAAATGTCATCTATTCAGTTCAGGGTCACACCCCATGGTGGCCACATGGCTCATGAGTTTCAGGGAAGAACTTTCAGCTACTGTCCAATAAGTTAAGCGAAAAGAAACTACGAGATTGAGAAGATGTGAACACAGAAGAAAATAGTGAGAACTTGGATAAAAATACAGAAGCAAACAGAGGAAATTTGAGAATAAAGAAAACAGTGCAGTCTTAGTAGAGGGGAAGGGTTTTGCACTGGACAACTACTTCAAACATCTTTTCCTTCCATTAGCCCCTGACAGTCATCACCAGACCTCACCTTCTCCTTAGAGTGGGTCTCTCCAGCACTCAGTACCCCAAAGTCCATTCCAAACCAGGAGCATTGGCATCACCATGAAGCTTGTTAGAGATTCAGATTCCTAGGCCCTACTCCAGAAATCACCCCTACTAAATCAGAATCTGCATTTTAAAAGATTATTCATTTGTGCATTAAATTTGTGTATGCACACCAAAATATCTCAAATACATTGCTGATCCCTGAATTCCAGATAAAAATAAATTCCCATAAGAGAATCGGTGACTCCTGATATGAGTGATAATGATGCAATGCTATGCAATTGATCAGAAATATAATTACTTCAGTTGAGCCAATTCCAAGGACATTTCAACTTCATCCTATAAATTTCCTATGCTGGTAGTTACAATGGAAATGTACTACTAGCTTATGCCATGGAAACCGTGAACAATATGCACTTTGTCAAAGTTCTATAATGAGGACTTCCAACTTTTAACTGAAGTCCTATATAGCTTCTTGGTAGGATCCTGATAATTCATAAATTTAATTTTGACTGCTTATCAATATTACAGTTGTAGAAAACAAACATCACACTATAGGTATTATAATTTGTAATATATGCAATCAAGCTAATTATCGGTAAGTGGAGTATAATTCCAATTAGGGCATGAATTCAGTGTTTTCCTCCAGACCCTATCTTTAGAAATTTTCATTATGGATGTTAAGACTTTTCTCTTTTCCAGGTTATCAGTAAGCCTCTGTGTCTAGCCTTGTACCCATAAAGCCTCCTGAGATTATTCTTGGCCTTAGGTTGTAGACCTTAGGATCCATATCTTTGATCAATGGAACAATGTAGTCCTTGAGAGCTTTTCTGCTAAGGATTTTCTTCCCAAGCCTACCTCAACATGAATGGTGCTACAGGTATTCTCTTAGTTTTGAGCTTTGTTAATTTTAAGCTATTTTCAGCAAATGCTTATAAAGTAGTTTAGGACTAGTCATTATCATTATTTTCATTTATCTCTGTAATATATATGCACATAAATTTTTTCTTTACCCATTTTTAAGTCATTTTTTTTGACCAACATCATAGAGGACATACTGATTCTCTTCATTGTTTCATAAATTCACTTAGCTATGCCTTTTCATCTTAGTGCAAAGCTTCCCTTATTTTGGCTTATGCTTTTTTAGAAAGAAAAAAAGAGCTCTCCTGACCCAAATATTTGGTGAATTGACTAAAAAGAAAACAAGAGTCCTTAAAATCATATAATAATATAATATTAGAACTATTTCTTGATAGTGAATCATAGATATCCAGCATGACAGTGTTGTATACAACTCTTTAACTCTAAGAATATGTAGTGTTTTTTCTAAATGGGTGATAAAATGTGTAATTCCTGTATAGTTTGACTGCCTAACAGAGCATTTATGCGTAATATAAATTAAATATATAACCTTGTTGAAGTTTCTGTTTATTATTAATATTTAATAGTTTTTTAATGGTTATTTAAATCTATACTGTCTCTACCACTGCCAAGAAAAAATATTAACATCAGCTAAACTAAAAAAAGTTTTTTGCATCTAGGTTGGTTTCAAACAAATATTTTTCATACTTTATCTAAATTTTTTATTCATCCATATTCCTACACCATAATTTCTCAGTTTTTTAACTTGCAATGCTGGGGTATGCACAAATTTTTTTTCCAAAGAAACAAGGTCATTTGGGAACTGTCTATTGATCAGATGTATTTGAAGGATTAACCATTTATGTCCTCAAACTGTGCTGAAATCCTCAGCAGAAATACAACACAAAGACCTACATATTAAATATGAAAGAATACCATTTCCAGTTCATTAGTTTGTTTCCAAACTGTGCTTATGCCTCCATTAGGCACAGGGGGTGGCAGTGAGATTCCTCAAATGAAAAATAGCTTCTACAAAGAGAAGAAAAGTAAACAGACACCTGTAAAATAATTGGCAGAGGAAAGCTTGCTGAGCAATAGAGGAAATAGATACTTTGCTGAGGGTTTTTTAAATGACTTCAACAAAAACAAGGAAACAGAAAAACACATTTTCTTAATCCTAATCCACTTTCCTGCGGGTGCCAACCCATTTTTGGAAGATGTTATTTTTAGTTAAAATCCGACCCACCTGAATGAAGGCGGGTCTTAATCCATATTACTGCAGGCCATATAAAGAGAAGAACCCGGAAGCCAGAAGTGTGAGGGGGGGCACGGGAAAAATCTGGAAGGAAGTCAGCAGAAGCAAGAAGGAGAGGACATCGCCGTGGCATGGGAGAACGCTGCAGACCCCGCAGGAAAGCAAGCCTTGACAGTATCTTCATTTTGGACTTCTTCTAGCCCCGAAACCATGATCCAATACATTTTTGTTGTTGAAGTCAACCCATTGGGTGGCAAACCAAGACAAGCACCCTAAGAGGCCCGGTGGAGGAGCCAGCCCAAAGAGCTCTGTTTGGCCGGAATAACGCGTTTAATACTTTGAATCTAAACGCCTTCAGGGAGGCACTGCCATCCCACTACGAAGGGGTCCTGCCGCGCCCTACGGCCCAGCATTTGGTGCGGCCCCACAGTTCCTGTTGGCCTCTCTGTGTGTTTAATTTCACGGACGGCTTACCTAGAGCAGAGGTTGGCAAACTATGGCGCGCCAGCCAAACCCAGCTGGAGGACTGTTTTGTACTGCCCACAAGCTAAGAATGGTTTTTACCTTTTTAAAGGGTTATAAAAAGAAAGGAGGGTAGGAAGGAGGGGAGTGGTTAGGAAGGAATGAAGAGAGGGAGGGAGGGAAGGAGGAAACGAAAAATAAATAAAAGCTATGCAACGGAGACCAGAGATGGCCTAAAAAGTTTAAACTATTTACAGCCTGGACCTTTGCAGAAAAACTCTCTGAGTGCCTGCTGACGTCCTCTTCTACATAAAGAGGTATTATGCATGCACGTCAATTAACTCCTGTTGTCGGGAAATTGTGAAAGGCTTTGAAATGGGTAGACTATGTTACCGTAGTCCTGTCTAACACTCTCCTCCAGGTGGATTTTCTGATTCAGTAGGAGCCTGCAGTTTTCAGTGTCTTTAAGCTATTTTACACACAAGTCTGTAAGTTGTAGAATAATTGAGAGCAAAGCAAGTGATTCTTTCCAGAGACATGCAAAAGAATTGTGTGTGGTGATGCAATTTATTTCCCTATCCTGGGTTGAAAAAGACAGTTAGCATCTATTAAGCAAATTCATTTCAGCATTCCTGATTACCCGGTTGTCTGCTATTTGGATACTCATATGAATCAGCTATAGCATCTTACTAGTTTCTTAATTAATTAAAGGGTTCAATAAAATCTTTGACACATGTTCATTTTATGCTTATATGAGTTATGAGTTTACCATTTTTAAAATTAATTCTCCAACAATGTTATTAATTTATTTGTGTTCTGTAGACATGCTGCTATACTGATACGATATTATAAATCATAATAAAACATAAACTCAAATGCTAAAAAAAAATTCACACCCCAGTGTGATAAGTACAGTCCACTTTGAGAATAGAGTAATTTTGAATGCACATCAATTTTTTAGTTTCCTGTACCTTGTGAAAGAAAACTAAGCACATTTTCTAACAAATATTTCAGATAACTAAATTCATATTTTATGAACACATTGAAGATATTTTTAAATATTAAATCATATTAACTATTCCAAGCTCTATATACATAATTAAAGGTGTTTTTTTAAATGTTGGATAGAGATATACAAGCATCACCAAGATGATGTACAGTTAGTTAGCTGTGGATTCAGAGTTCCAAATGTAGCTCCACTGTTCCACTTAGAACATACATTTTGATTCATTTATATTTTACAAAGATACTTCTCACTATATTTGCTATCACATAAAATGCAGGCTTGATTCTGAGAAGAGCACTCAATAATGCCACAGAAACTCCATTATCTGATGTCAGTTGTTTTGTCAATTTTGCCAATGTCTTGGAACATTAGAACTATGTCACTAAAACTTCAAAGCAACAAGAATCCAAAAGATCCTCATATATAGGTTGTAAAAAAGTCTATGGCTGTTATTTTATGCTTTAAAAATAAACTGTAACAACTAAAGTGGTGATTTCCCAAGCTATCCATTAAAAGTTCAGGTATATTGCTTCTTTTGAAAGGCATCTCCCTTTAAAATGTATTCCCTGTTTCACAAAGTCAAAGAAGCACACACACAACTACATGAAAATTCTTCTCTTCTTATATACCTAGAGATTTGTAAAGATGTTATTGAGCAATAAGATTATTAAAATTCTATATATTAACAATATATTGATGCGTAGATTTCTATGAGTAGTAGGGACATTTGTGTCCACCACAAACATTTGTTAAGCATGTTTCAATGTAAATGTCATGTGGTAAGAGATCATACAGCCTTTTCAGAGCCTGATAATTGTGTGGCATCTAGAGTTGTATCTCTTACCTGCCAGCACCTATCCCCACAGCCGCTTATATATGGCACCGTATATTTAACTTAATGCTGACTAAAACAATGTTCAAAACCACAGTATGGTTTGAGGGAATGACAGCTACCTTATTACATGAACTTAGGCCCATTCTATAGGCCAGCACTGATTCATTGGCCATTTGGAGACAGTTGAGTCCTGACAGTTGAGCTTCTGTGGACGTCTCTGTGGCACCACAGATTTTGACCTGAATCTGCTCTGTGATAAGTAATGATTTTGGATCAAGTTAGAGATGTCTGAATTCTCAATGAAAAGGTTAAACATCACCAACACCCCCACCCAGTCAAACTGATACACACTTAAGGATCTTGCAGTATTCTGATTGATGAGAACACCCCTCGATTTGGTCAGACCTTCTAGAATCCTCCCAGTTTCCAAGCCCTGCCTAGTTTTAAGACAAGGAGCTGTAACGTTCCCAAAGTGTGCAGGTCGAGCCTCAAAGTGCCCTATTGATGGAACATGGCCACAGGAACATATGCCAGCCCCAAATAGGCCCTGATGGGCCTTCAGATTTCCTGAGAACATACTTTATGTTATGGCATTTTGATATAACTGAAAAGATGTCAAAATTAAAAGATGAATTACTTCTTTCTCTGCATTCCTGTTCCACTTTCTGCTTAGCAGTCATCACAACACATTTGTGACAATATTTTATGTGTTTGTCTTCCTGTATAGAATCAAAGCCCATGCTGGGCAGAGATAATGGTTAATTAATATTCATATCACCAGCATCTAGAGCAGTGACTAACACAAAGTATAATAGAAACAAATGCTTGTACATTGTTATGAATAGTGTATGAATCTGTAGAATAGAATATTATGATTGCTGCATTCAACTACATTTAACTTTAGATTTTTGCATGGCTAAGTCATGATACACTAAGGCAATTTAATCCTGTGTTTGCAAAAACTCCCTAGAATCACAAAAAATAAGGAAAGGTGATACGAAATTCAATTTTCACATTCGTTTAGCTTTCGGAACTCATAAGAGTATGAACCACTTTATTTTTATAAATACAAAAAAATATGAACTTATCAAACTGTCTTTTAAACTGTTAAAGCAAATGAGTGGAAAAAGTAGTATTATGCATTAAGATGTCATAGATACTCTAATGGAAGAAAATAGAAACAAGATGTATGCATGTATATTGCAGCATATTGACACTAAAATAGACAAATTTCAATTTAAGATCAATTTAAAATATATGGAAAATATATACCAAAAGAAAAAACCCTAGATCAATTTAAAATATATGGAAAATACATACCAAAAGAAAAAACCCTATCCATAACAGTAACTATGTCTATTGGCTTGAGGATAAAATAACTCCAAAACAACCAAAATTTCCAAAAGTCAAATTCTGAATTTTATTCTGGCTTTAACATTTATGTTATAGACTATAAAATGTATTTCCAAAATGATTCATTTAATTAACTCAAAAATAACTGTACTGAGACTAGCTAAAAATGAACCAGAGGACAATATGCTTTCACTAAACGTAAATGTTTACAAAGATACTTGTCATAGCTACTGACTAAATGCTTATTGCATAATTGCTGAAGTAAATGAGGAAATATACTTATTGAAAGTAAGATCAATTGCTTGGAAAATACCGAGACAAAGCTGTAGCAAGAAACAAAAAGCACAAAGTTTCATCCCCTAGTTCATCTTTTTCTTTCTGTCAGGGAAACAATACTGTCAGAAAATTTGTCGTAGTCTAACACTTCCATCCAGAATTGGTCACACTCTGGTTCAAATATATGAACAACATTATTTTATATCCCAGTGGGAAAAAGAATAAGCTATCTTATATTAGAATGCACAGAAAAACACATTCAGATTTGGAGGTGTGTAAAAGTTAAGGCAACCAAGCATTATCCTAGGCATCATGGGGAGAGAATGTAGAGTGAGCGGGAATGCATGCTTCCAACAAGAGCCCGTACCTTGCTTTTCTCCTGCAATTCAACTTGAGATGTCTTGAAATCAGGAGCTTGCAAGTTTGCACTTAATGTCTTTTTCGTCTCCAGGAGCTCTTCCATTTCTTTCACCTGGACCTTTAGCCTTCTATTTTCTCTCTCCAAAGCTTGTTTTTCTGTTTCAAGTATTTCCCTCTTGTCCCATTCCGAGGCATTTTCAGCCTGCAATCTCTCTAGCTAAACACAGAAAACACAGAGAAGTCACATGTAGCACTGGTAATTGCCAAAGGTAAGGCACTGCAGCAAACCCTTGCTGCGAAAGGTTCGTGGATAAGTCCATTTGTATTATTTTAAAAAGAAAACTCTGTTTGTCAGACTCAAAAGTCCTGAGACCAGGCCATAACTTAGATAACTATACTTTTCATCTTGGAACATGTAGCTATTTCTATAACTGTATCAACCGCAGCTGTCAAATAAATGTTAAGTAAAAAGATGCTGATTTTTGGCCAGCAATCTTTACTCAACTGATGCATGGTTGATGAACTAATGAACATTTATCAGTTGAGAAGGCACAAAATCATTTCTTGGGGAGTTTTGATTGGATATAGTTAATTTATTCATTCACACATTCTTTTACTTAAGGGCAAATATGTATTATAATTACATATATTATTTATTTCAATATTTATTTATTTATTTATTTATTTATTTATTTATTTATTTCAAGTACTAAGTACTGTGCTAGGCATGTGAATAAAGGCAAGTGAATGTCATAAAATATTATAAATTCTGTGATTATGAAACCACAATATAAAGTGAAACTCACATGAGTGTCTAATTTGAATTTTAGGAAACGGGGGTTGGCAAACTCTTACCCATGGGCCGAATCAGGCCTGCCTCCTGTTTCTGTATGTCTGGCAAGCAAAGAATGGTTACCATAAGGTTGAAAAGAAATCAGAAAGGAATAATATTTTATGACACAGAAACATTATAGGAAATTAAAATTTCAGTGTCCACATATAATGTTTTCTTGGAATAGGGACACACTCATAGTTTTACTTATTATCTATGACATTTTTCATGCTTCAATGGCAGAGTTGAGCAATTGCAAAAAAGAGCATATGGCTAATAAAGGCTAAAATACTTACTGCTTGAACCCTTACAAAAAAAGTTTTGTCAACCTTCTGCCCTGGATCCCTAGTTCTCAGCCAATGCTTAGATTCATAGGGAGATTTTTATAACTACCAGTGACCAGAGCCCAACTCTAGAAATTATGATTTAAATGAAGGGGTAATTTTAATGTCTTCCTCAATAAGTTTTTATTATTTTAATTTTTATATGTAGATTTAAAAGAGGCAATATCATATGTATTTACTTTTTTGCAATTTAATTCTATTTAAATGTTTGCTAATTACTTTAATGAGGTTGAATCATATTTGCCTTCTATAATTATGTACTCTTTATCTTCTTCTGGATATTGCAAGTAGAAATGGTTAATAGCTTTTTAGCTCTGATTTCTGAGCTTTGAATTCTAATCCTGTGCTCTGAATTCTAATCCTGACTCTGCCGTTTATCCTCTGGATAAGCTCTGTCAGGTAATTTCATCTTCCTCATGTGAACAATTTATTCTCTAACCTGACAAGGTGTGTGAGAAGTAAAATTAATCAAAATGATTTGGGTGGCACTTTGCATAACCAATGCACAAAGCTCTATTCAGAGGGGAAACATTGAGGCAATATCATTTCAGAACAAGAATTATATATGTATGTCTCCCATTTGGGGGCATACATATAGCCTAATGTTGAAGTAATTCTTAGCATAAATCTGTAGAGAGAAGTAACCCTTTACCATAGAAAATCTTTTAGATTCTAGTGCAGGTTTTACCCCTTGCTCACTATTTGAACCCAGATATACATCTTATTTCTCAGTTGTAAAATAAGAATGAGAATACTCGGCTTGACCAAATTCCTGAAGTTATTGTAAGATTGAAAGAGATCAGCTATTCGAAATGCTTTGCAAACTATTTCAGATGATTAAAACATGATGCATTTAAAAATTATTTGTCAAGGATAAGGAAACTGTTTATTTTTTAAATTGTTAGTTTTAAATGGTTTGATTTTTTTAAAATGGCTTGAGTATTTTATAGTGTTATACTCTTAAAAGTATTTTTTCATGACATTTTAAATTCCAAAAGAAAAATCAACATAGTGAATTGTAAGAAAAATATTATACTTCAATAAATCCCTTGGTAATGAAATTCAATATAAAAATCTGAAAAACTGCTTTTTCATATATGTATAATTGCACTATTATTATAGGAAATGTTCTGTTCTCAAATCTAAGCGATGCTCTGGCTTCTAAAGTACAGGAAACCAAAATTGCCTTCTTGGCACTGGACCTCCTTTAGCAATTAAATATAATAAACTAAGGATCAAATTTTAGATGATGAAGTTTGACATCTGGGGTCCCTCTTTGGGGATATAAGATGAAAATAGTATTTCACAAGCCAAATTAGAACATGACATTATTTTAATTATTAAGATTAATGCTTACATTTTTGACTATCATTGTATCACTTATCAAAATGAAAATAACAAAGATGCAACAAAAAGTCAGCAACTTAGTGATGAAAAATTAATTTAAGGAGAGCAAATATATTTTTGGCCAAAGACAAATATAAAGATATTATGTCAAGACTTTATAAAACTGTAGGCATTGAAAAAAAATTAAGCCAAGTAAACTGATTTTATATCTAATACAAGATAACAAGCAGAACTAAAGATTTAAATAATTTGGAGATGGTCTGAATGAATAAACCTTAAATCTTAAAAAGTAACTTTAAAAAGGAGGAATTTTCACAGTTGTAAACAAATATTAAATAATGAAGTTGGATATTTTATCTTCTGTAGTTTTATTAAGGCATAACATTTATTTGATAAAATTATGTATATTACAAACATCAAAAAACTCAAAGGCCCTGTAAAAATGTGAAATTTATAAAAATTATGACATTTTATTTTAGTTTCATTTTGCAAAATTACTTATCAGTTCATTCTTTCCCATTAATCACATGAAAATCACCTACTATAAAAGTCATTTAAATGATGCAAGTTAAAACAATTAAACAAAAATCAGATACTATTAAAAAATAATTAGATACTATTTTAAGTTTTCAGACTTTAAGTAAAAAAATTCTAATAATTTTATCAAATTGAAATGGAATTCCTTTGATTTGGTTCTAATGATGAGGAGAAAATCTAAACATATTTTAACTCTAAAACCAGTCTTAAATAATATAATTTTAACAAATAGGGTTCCAATATTAAATGAATTTCAAATAATATAGGAGTTACTGGAAAATATTTTCTGAAAATTTTAGCATGAAAGTATGTTCTTATCAGAGTAAGCACTGAAACGTCGATTAAATGACTGAGATTAATGCATAGTAAACATTAAGGAAGATACATAAATATCCATCCTTTTATTTTTTAACAAATATTTATTGAAACTGTTAAGAATTAAAGAGGCAATGGATATACTATTATCACAATCCAAATAAATATTTAAGTATAAATCGGGTAATATTTCGTAAAGATGAACAAACCCTGGGTGCCATGAGAAAGAATTCCATTAAATTGGGTAATCAGGGAAGGACACTTGAAGGAAACGCTACTTATACTGAAACCTGAGGTCTAAGAAGGCAGAGAGGTAGCCAGGGGGAGAGTGTTCCAAACAAAGGAGCAGGGAATAGCTTTGGTTGCCAGGGCTGAGAGTGTCCAATCATCAAGTATGATGATTTTGGGAGAGCAGGGTATGAAATGAAATTGGACAAGTATGCACAGATTCTCAAAATTAAGTGTGAATACAAGAATCACTTGAGTTGCTTGTGAAAAATATAATATTGGGAATTTTTCTAAGGATAGACTATTGGGACATTTTCTAAACCTATTCTTCTATTAACTCGACCCTCATCAATTGTCGTTGCCTGGTACAATTGAAAGGTTATCAAAGATTCTAACCAATTCATGAACCAGAGTGTAAACTTTGGAAAACAAATCTCTGGTTTTGCTCACCAGCCTGGCATCTGACACTGGCTATGCAAGTGCTCAATAAATGCCTGCTGAATGAAGGAGAAAGCACATAATCGCCTTCTTTAGGAAAGAGGCTCTCTGTATTTCAATCACAGCAATTAGTCTCCAAGTTATTTAACCCATCATTACCTAAGACCGATAGGATTTCTCAATACATTTACTTTCAACTCATAGTGCTCTCATGACAGCTGTGTTACATTTTTTGATGCATAAATGCAGCAAAATAAAGAGAAGACTTTCAGCAAAATGACCTAGGGTTGAGTCCATTTCTCCCTTTTACCTTGACAGCCTCTGTTTCTCATTTACAAAAGGAGGATAATATTAACATTGAGAGGGAGCAATGATATAATCCAGGGGAAATATTTATTCAACTTCCAAACTCAACACAAATATTTCTGAAGTCATACGTGGTTTTTCTATAGCACGAAACGTATCAACAGCCAGTTCAAACACTCACAGTTCAAAATAGTGTGTTAATTTCTTGTTGTTTTAGCGAGATGACAATCATTTTATAAATGGCTCTCAGCAACTGAAGCACCCCACCCTCCCACCCCACCCCTGCCCCGGAAAGGCATTATATGTGACATTCTGCAGGACAGTGAACTGACACCTAAAACCAATGTGGACGTCCTAATAACAAATTTGCAAGTATTCAAAATATTCCTGTAAGACAAGCTAGCCATAAAACCTCATTACAACCACTGTTATCTTGGTGGTAAGAGGAAAAAGGCAAGAAGTGTTGCTGTTTCCTGGCAGTGAGAATATCTAAGTTTTACTGAGGATCCAATAGATTCCTAATAAAGAGCTTTATAGGTTACAATAATCCTGCAAGTTTGGTCTTGCTGCACACAATGAAACTGGGATTCCAGAAGAGAAAGTTATTCTCAAGGTAAGCAAGGTGTTGGAGCTGTGGTTCACATAAAGTTCTTTAACTTCTATGCTTGTGCTTCTTCCTCCTAAAATCCACTAGCATGCAGTTGGCTGTAAATATATGCAGTTCCCCTTGCAATACTGACCACTAAATTCTGTATCCATTGCATTAACACTAGAACCAAGGTTTTCTCTCTGCTTTTATTTTGTCTTGATGTGTTTTGGGCTTTTTGTCCTTATTCCTTCTCTCTCCAATAGCAAATTATTTCAGAGGAGAGGCGATTTCTAGAGAACCATATTCAAAAGTCTGGCAATTCAAACGGAAATGCACTGTGCATGCTTTTGATGTCATGCTCTGGATTGTTTAATAATCTTTCTCTGACCATGACTTAAAAGTCACAAGTAGGAACTGGAAAATCTTCTTCCTAAATGAAAGCCTACTGTCAACCTGTCCATAGTTAAATGTAATTCAGTTATAGCACATTCCCTCTTTGACCAAAATTCAACAGAGCAATGAATGATTTTACTAATAAGTATTGTCACTCTATACTTACATTACTGTGATTTCATTTTAAATCATACAAGAATTTCTAAAAGTAAAAGTTGAAACAAAATGTGTGTCAAATTTAAATAAAAGGGAGACCAAAGAGCACAAATCTGAGATTGTACATGAAACAAAAGCAATGTTAGGAAATTAAAAGAGAATGCAGCTATGTCTAAATAAATATGCATATATTCAAATGACAAAAGAAAATGCATTATAAAGACCTTGACTATGCTTTCATAGAGAATAATTATAGGCTTCACAAATCAAAACTCTTAAGTGGGTGTTTTACACCCTGCATTTTATAACTGTCAGGCAATCTCAATCTTAGTGGCATTATAAAATTTCAAGTCCATTGTTTTCTCCATTTCAGTGTAGAAGTTAATAATCTTTTATGCATATCTTAGGAATTATTAAGATAAAAAATACAAATAAAACATACTGCTATTATTTCTAAAAGATAGGACTCATTCCCTGTATCCTAGAGAAACAAGAGAAAAGTCTTAATCAAAAACCAAAACAGACAAAAGACATTTTTCTACAACCTTCCTATCAAACATTGATATGCTACAGTGATTTTCTTATAAACCTAGGAAGGTGTGAAACTTTATAGTGCCAATATTTACAAAATTTGAGAAGTGAAACTCGATAGAGCTTGTAAAATATGGATCTTGCTCTAATGATAATAGGAACCAGAGGTTTATATAATCATGTTTCATAGGACTTAATTTTACCATGCACTCACTGCAACCTCAAGCATATCAGGTTATGGGAAGAAATATGTGGACAAGCACTGCTTAACAAGAGCTGCCTTAGGAAAAGTAATACATTATAAGAAAGTTGTAATTAAGCAAGCCACTAGAATTAGACCTTGTTCATTTCCAAAATCTCACCCCCAAACAATTTAAAAAGTAGACAATCTCTCTTAGTACCAGGGATGCCAAACAAGTCCTCTCAGACTGTTATTTCGCAATCTCCAAAGAACAAGAAACCTGCTAGTGCTGCCTAAGGCAAAGTTTTCTGCTCAGCTGAGACTCTGTCTTGTGTTAATCCATATACTTGTTTGTTTCTAAATGATAAACAACCATCTTATTAGAAGTTATATTGCCTAATTTTATATACTCTGATGGTCCTGATAAAACAGAAAGTTAACTTTAATTATTAATACTGAGCTATAAAGATTAAAAAATGTTTATACATCATCTACAGGGAGAAGATTATGGTAAAAGAGATGGTATCATGAATTGGAGCTGGAGACTGATGCTAAGGAACGAATGAAATAGAGGTGAAAGAATTAATGAGCATCCTCTCAAGTATCCCTTTATATCAAGAAAAACATAGCATAAAAATTTCACTATTATAATATGTTGCTTTGGTAATCTATTTTTTGGGGAATTTGCCAAAAAGAGATATATGGATGAATTCTTTCAAAAAACCACCCTGAGGAATAAAAATTAGTTTTCTTCCTGATCAAACCAAAATTACACATCCATTCTCTAAAATTACATCAAAAACTAATACTATAATTGGAAAAATTAATTCTTTACATTCATCTTTAATCTAAAGCCAGCATCTCTACTCACCACTAATTTACTGGGACAAATCAGTTGACAAATCAACTGTCCACTTGTGTGTGGTTCTAGTTCTGGGCTATTCTGGTGCTTGTTTGATCTACTTGACTATTTCTGCACCAATACTATCCTGATTATTTTTATACCTCTAAACTTTTTGCTGAAGTATAAAATGCAAATGATTTTATACCCAGCAGTATTTCTAAACCCTCACGAATTATATTTCATAGATTATTTTGTGTTTTCTAAGTAAATAATTATATCATTGCAATAAATACAATTTTGTTTCCTTCCAATCCTTACAATTATATTTATTTTTCTTCTTCAATTAGGCTGTCTTGTATCTGCAGTACAATGTTAACTAAAAAGTGATAGCATGCTTCTAATATTTCATCACTGCATAAAATATTTTCTCCAAGATTTTGCTATCCTATATCAGATTGGAAAAGCCCATTTTTATTCCTAGTGGGCTAAAATATATTTCCCTCAAATCACCCATGTGTACTGAGTTTTACAAAATCCTTTTTATGTAATCTTTGGGAATAATAGCATAATTAATGTGTCCTTCTCTCACTTGGTTTAAGGTGGTGATTAATATAGCTATCCTAATGTTATGATATACTTTCCATTCATGTGCAAAGCAATTTTTTATTCATTATTAAAGTGGGATTACTTATAGTTGGTAATATTTTTTTGCAATATATTTATGTGTGAGTTTGACTATAATTTTCCTTCCTTACATCATCCTTCTGTATGCAGTATTAGGGTTAAAGTCACACAACAGAAAGGCTTGGGCAGTTTTTCCTCTTTTTCTTTTCTCTAGCAGATGATCTAGCAGATTGGAATTATTTTCCCTGAATGGCAGAATTTGTACAGAAAACATTCTGATTCTGGATTTTATTGTAAGAAGAATTTTAATTTACTATTTTTTTATTTAATTCATTTAATGTTATAACTGCATTCAAGTTTTCTATTTCTACAGGGGTCATATTGGGTAAGTTATATTTCTCTGGCCAATTATTTATCTCAAGATTTTAGTTTGGTTAGAATCATTTCTTCATACTGTGTATTTTTTAAAATCTCTACTTCATCCAAATCTCTGTCCCTTTTTCATTACTAATATTTTCTATTTATATCTTCTTGGTTAATTTTGCTTGAATTTCATTTTTTTAAGAGCCAATTTATGGCTTTGCTGACCATCTCTATTAAACTTTTTTTTTGTAATTTATTAATTTCTAATACTGTTTTTCTCATCTTATTTCTACTTTCTTCAGATTTATTCTGCTAATCTTTTACTGACTTCTTAGGTAGAATATTAGCTCAGTAATTTTTTTTGTCCTTATTATTTTGTTATCCCAGGTACTCACAGAAGCAACTCCACAATGGGATTACACATGCAGTAACTTTACCAGGGGAAATGCCTATGAGAGAAAATAAGGAGGGAGCAAGGAGAGCTGTAGGGAACAGGTAAACTGTGATGCAGGTCTGACTTTGAGCAAGAGCGAGACAGAAGGAAGAATGTTTCCATGGAAATGCCTTAGCCTGCAGAGCAGATTTAAGGAAAATTAGGCGAGGCCGTGGAGGGGTCCTGGGTCTGAAGGTGGTTGTCAGAGGAGCGTCACATCCCTGCCCTACCCTTGTATCCCACAGTGCTCAGCCACAGGCTGACGTCAGAGCACAGCAGCTGGGATCCTGGGCCAATTACACTCCTGGTAATCAAGATCTGAGAGGCACCTTCTCTTGGTGGAGATAACTATTTCCTAACATAAGCTTTTAAGTTATGTGTCCCTGAGTTCTCTGCATCCCTCAAGATTTCACAGCATTTTTATCTTTCAGTCTGGTTTCATTAAATTTCCTTCTTTGACCTATGAGTTACCTAGATGTCTGGTTTCTAATATCCAAATCACTGAGTTTTTATTTTCTCATAATTGAAGTTATAATAAAACATGTAGAATCAAAGATAATGCTACATAGTTTAGAACATAGCAGTTGTCCAGATCTCGAGCTCTCAACACTCCATCCAAAAACAAAAAGTGAGAATAAATAGAATCACTGATAACCCATACCTGCAAAAATACTTGAGGGAGTTAGTTTACTAGAAACTTTGATAGTCATGCAAGAGGGGAAATAATTATTCGAGGGCAGCAAGGCTTCTCTGGAGACCAGAGGAGCAGATTCAGATGGGATCTGTAGGGGAGAGGAGGAAACATGAGCAAGGCTGGGACTCCCTAAAGGATTCCCACCCCCTAGTAGGGAGACACTGAGAATGAGTGATGGAGCACAAGCCACTGTAAGAAACATAATAGAGGCGTTTAGAAGGTACAGGGCATCAGAGGTGTCAGTCGTAGGGTGGTACCACTTCCTGGGGAGAGGAGGCAACTTGATAGGGAGAGAGGTCAATTGGTGGTCTGTAGTAAAGGAAAATAAGGAAACAAGAAGCTGATATCAAGGACCATTTGGAAGAACCAAAAGAGAGATTGATCTGCAGATCCCTCAGAAAGCTTTAATTTTTAAAAAAGTCCTTTGGCTACATCAATAAAACAGGGTATTCTAGAACTAAGAAATTAAACACACAAGCCATATCTTTGCATTTCTCCACCTTCTGGATAGAACAAAAGGTTATCACTGATTCTTCCTAGTCTAACACAATCCTACCCACTTTTCTCACAAGCAGAATTCAGCATCCATAAAGGTATGAAAAGCAGAAACAAAAAGAGAACCAAAACTTTTCAGTTGCTGAAAAAAATATTCATAAAGCAATCACATGATACAGAAAAAATATAATACCATACTCTGGCACGAATTAAATTAAAGCAAAAGAAGAAAAAAGTAAACCTAATACTGAATACAGATAAACTAACTACAGGAATCTTAAATGAATTTCAACACAGAACTCTGATGTGATATCTGGTGGATATATTCTAAGAACAAAAAGAATTGCACACCATCCTTTAACTTCAGTCAAAACAGTTAATATTGGTAGTAACACAGATGTAAATTTGACACTACTTTATACATATTTTATGATAAAGCAAATAGTTATGCATATTAACAGTATTAAGAAATGAGGTGTTTAGTAAAAGAGAAATAAGATATGAATTTAAAAGTTAAGAAAACAGAACAATTACATTGGAAATCAGTTTCGACATTTTCTACACCATAATTCAGTAATTCTACTCCTAGAGAAATAAATTTCACTCCCAAGATTAACAAAAACACGTGTCCACAAAAATAGTTATATAAGAATATATTCAAAACAGCTTTACTCATGATAGACAAAATTTGTGGGAAAAAAGTTTCCACGAACTCCAGGAGAACTGATAAACAGATTTCAGCATATGCATACCATGGAATATCATTCTATTGTTACTAAACAAAAAGGAACAAATTAATGATACATGTAACACCACATATGAATCAATAGGCACTATGATGAACAGAAGACCAATAAAGTATCTGAGGTATGTTTCCATCTATATGAGGTTCAAAAAATGGGCAAATTTAATCTATGGAAGCTCTGCGGTAAGGAGTAACTTGAGAACTTTTTACAGAAATATTCCATATCTTGATAGGAATGTGGGTTAGAGAGAGGCTTGCAAATTTCAAGACACATCAGCCATTATCACTCATATCTGTGCGTTAAATTGTGTATAAATTACAACTCAATAAAAAGTTAAGCAATAAATACTTAATTCTAAAGTTAATGGGAAATTATAAATGACAGTGAATGAATAGTTTTCTAAATCTATCCACTGAAAGGATGTGGAAGCAATTATACTGCAAGGAAAATGAGCATGTCTTGCACCCTTATTTCCAACACGGTAACCCAAGGCTCTTAGAGGAAATGCTAGAGCAAGGGAAGTATAGGGTGAGCCCAGCATATTCTTGAGCCTTCAACCAATTAAGCACTTAATGTCATAATACAATAATGTTATGAGGACACTATTTCTAGCTTAAAAGGGCTCCAAGTGACTAAATTTGAGACAGTTTGAATACTCGAAAGAATGACATTGTTTATAATGTATTGAATAAAAATTAATTCATGAGTCTGTAATATTACTTGAAGACAGAAAAACAGAAAGAAAGGACAGTAAAAAAAATTATTTTGTGTAGAATACCAACAAATAAATATAGAGGGGTAGAAGATTAGAAAATCACTATTTTGTAAGTACCAATTATGATAATTATAATCAGTTTGGATAAAGATCATCAATGGATGCTAAGGTCATTAGATAAAAAGTTTTTGGAGAGCAGGATATTTTCAGGGTGCCAAACAATTATCTCAAAGATTACTGTGCTGGTTTGTATGTATTATGTACCCAAGAAAAAGCCATTATCTTTGATGCAATCTTGTGGAGGCAGACATATTAGTGTTGATTAGGTTGGAACCCACTGATTGTTTCCATGGAGATGGGACTCAATAAAGTGTGGGCAAGACTTGTATTGGTTAATTTCCACAGAGATGTAACCCCACCAATTCACGGTGGGTCTGAATTAAATCACTGAAGCCATGTAAATGAACTGACAAATACAAGGGACTCAGGGGAGCTAAGAGTGACATTTTGGAGAGAGCTGCAGCTAAGAGAGGACAAAACGCTCCCCAAGAGCAACATTTTGGAGAACGCCATTTTGAAACGCAACCTGGGAGCAAGCAGACACCAGCCATGTGCCTTCCGAGCTAAAAGAGGTTTTCCGGACTCCAATGGCCATCCTTCAGTGAAGGTACCCTGTTGTTGATGCCTTACCTTGGACATTTTACGGCCTTCAGACTGTAACTTTGTAACCAAATAAACCCGCTTTATAAAAGCCAATCCATTTCTGGTGTTTTGCAAAATGGCAGCATTAGCAAACCGGAACAATCACTTACTAATTTCAAAGTAAATATTCTATTGGAGAAAGTTGGTAGTCCCTACCTTAACTGTGTGATCACATTTAGCATCACTAAGAGTAGAACAACATGACATTTTGTGTCTCTTGATGTGAAGCATAAAGAAATCTACATTTTTTTGCTAAAATGTTTAACCTAAATCTAATCTAGATTATAAACCAGTGGTCCTTAATCTGGGTGACTATGCCTTCCTAGGGACATCTGGCAAAGTCTGGAGACATCTTTGGTTGTCACAGCTATGGGGGTGCTCCTGATATCTAGTGGGCAGAGACCAAGGATGCTGCTAAACATCCCACAATGCATAAGGTGACCTGACAACAAAATAGCAATAGTGCTGAGTTTGAGAGACACTGCCTTAGACCTACCTTCCCATTTACAGGAAATATAGAAGATAGAAGACTAAAGGATATGATTAAAAATGAGAAGGATCCATAATGTGGTATATTCTACCACAGAAGTGATCTAATTTTTTAAAAAGTCAATGCATGGGGAAATAATGGGAGATGCAAAGCTAGACTCATAAGTGATTAATAAGACATTCACCTGATGCAAGACATAAGGCTATAGATGGTATGCTGGTTTAAAACAGCTGTCAAAGACATTCTTGAAAAAATAGGGAGATTTGAATGTGAACTTTATATTGATGATATTAATAATTTATTAATTTATTCAGTTTGATAATTGTTGCTATGAGAGAAAATGCCCTTATTCTAAAGAGCTGCATGCTAAAGCATTTAGAAAAGAAAAGGTCTGGTAATGCAAATTTTGTTCAAGTAGTACACATGCAACAGGAATTAATCTTCAAAGATAGCATTGTGTTTAAGAAGTAACAAACAGAATGAGATTTATGGCAATACCATTTATGAAAGTTAAAAACGTACATGAAATGTTATACATTTTTCAAGAATATTGTTGACATATTGAAATAGTGGCCCACTATTGCTTTATATACAGTTTTAGTTTCCAAGGCTGCTCCAGATTTGCTCAGGGTTTCGAGATGAGAAAAAGCCAAATGAAGGCATCATCAAGGTGATTCTTCCCGAAGACCGACGTTCTGGGGCTGGCTACTAGCGATCTTGGCTCCACTCTCACATGGCAAGGTACACAGTAGAGTCTCCGGGTCGCTCCCTTCTCTTTCAGGTTCTGTTCCAGGTTCTTGTTCCCTGTGACTTTCTCCTTCTTTGTCTGAATTTCATTCTCTTATAAAGGACTCTAGTAATAGGATTAAGACCTATCCTGACATAGGTGGGTCACACCTTAACTGGAGTAACCTCATCAGAAGGTCCTACTTACAATGAGTTCACACCCACTGGAATGGATAAATTTAAGACCATGTTTTTCTGCAGTCCATACAACTTCAAACCACCACAGACACTATGAATTTCACTTGGGGTGGGTTAAGCTGAGGTTGAAGGGAAAGCATGGAGTTGAAGGGGAAACAATGGCTTAGGCAGTAGCTTAGCACTTAAATATAGAGGCAATGGTAATTAAATGAATTTTCAATTTTGCTCACTTTTACTAAGTGATTTGGAAGCCATTAAAAAAAAGAAAGCTGATAGGGTCAGCTCAGCCAACTTTCTAATCATGGAATGCTATGTAAACTAGAAGTTGTTTAAGTGCTTATCTCCTGAATCCAGAGGCAGACTGAGGGTTCCCAGGCCCAGGAACTAATCCTAAACGGAAGAGCTGCAAAGAAGTCCAAACACACAGTATTGACATGTCTCCTGTGCTAATTCAGGTCCCTGAGAGGGAAGTAGTGGGAATCTGACACCTGGGAAGAGCAATATCCTCTCCCAAGGTGATGGCAGAAATTAGTTGCAGCCACAAAGACCATGCAGACTCACTCAATCTGTATGGTCCTTTGACATATCAGATGCATGGTGGGTGATAGTGGACAATTGAAAACATAAATAGTGTAGTCCAATCTCTGCTTCTTTTTCCAGATATGATGTCTTTACTAGACCTTGAATTATCTCAACATTTTTCAGAACAACACATTGGTCCATTACATTGAAGACACCATGCTAATTAGATTTGATGAACAAGAAGTGGAAATTACTTTGCCTGGCCTACTATGTTATAGGCATACAGAAGAGTAGGAAATTATTATGGATCCAATTTTCTGGAGCATTCTGAATCATCTCCTCTAAGGTAAAGAACAATTTACAGTACTAAGAAAGAGGTAGAATGTTTGGCGGGCCTGTCAGTTTTTTGGAGGCCAGATATACTTTAATTAGAAATAATGTTCTGACCCATTTGGGGGTAGTTCAGGCTTCCCTTCCATTCAAACTACTTGACCCAGCAAATCCAATAGTACTAGGATAAGTAGTAGATAAGAATGCATTGTGGATACTTAGCAAACCCCAAGACTGGAGTCACAGCACAGACTCCTAGTGTTCTCAAACAAGGCTATGCCTTCTGCAGAAGTGAACTACTTTTAATATGAAACCAGCTCCTTGCATGTTAAAACCAATTCCTAGTGAGCCCCTGACCATGGTACATTTAGTGATTATGTGTCTGGTGGAGCTGCCCATCATAGTCTGAATATTATCACATCCACTAAGTTATAAAATCAGGAAGGCCTAACAGCAATTCATCATATAATGGAAATGACATATTCTGGGTCAGGCCAAAAATGATCCATAGTACACAGGTAAGTTGCACAGATAGAGGGATCAAGCCCTCAAGTTCCCTATCTAGATTACATTGATTCCTCTCCCTTAGCTCACTTCTATGTCTCCATGGGGGGTGTCTTTTAATGAGTTAATATGTAAGAACAAAAACTCAGATATGGTTCATGAATGGATCATCTTAATATGCTGGCAAGAGCTAAAAATGAATGGCTGCTTTACTACATATCTACTCAGTGGTGGCCTTGATAGACAGCAGTGAGAGGAAATCCTCCTAGGACTTGTAGTAGTACACTGGTCATCAACTTTGAAGGATGGAACATGTGCTACGGTATGGATATGGATATGGATATGGATATGGTGAATCATTAGGCTGCTTGGTCAGGGGCCTCAACAGAGCAAGAATGAAAGACTAACAATGAAGAGGACTGTGCGAGAGACACGTGGAGAGACCTCTGACTGCAGGCATCAAAAGTGTAGATCTTCGATTCTCCTGTCATATCCACCAGACAGTTTCCATGGCAGAAGAAACATTTAGCAACAAGATGGAGAGGATGGCACACCCAGTGAACACAGACATTCTCTGTCCTCCACAAGCTCTGTGCTTTCATACTGGGTCATGAATCGAGTAGTCATAGGTGAGGGTGAACATTTCCTATCACTGAAGTTCATCAAGCTATTGCCTCTGCCATTTGCCTGACCTGTGGGCAGCAAAGAATAGCCAGCCATGTCGTGACAAGATAACTACATCCAAGCCTTTCTGCAGTGGGCAGCATTTAGTTTTTACTGGAATGGAAACATACCCTGGATACCTTTGTCTTCTCTCCCTTGTCTTGACCAGCACTATGCCCTGAAGAATCACACAGTAAGTGGTTTACCTACATGGATTCCTGCAAATCAGCACCTAACACATGGCAGCAACTAGCCTGATAAAACAAGAATAGATCGTCGAAAAACAGCAAAGGTTTCCAACTCGAGGAGGACACTCTGCAGGGCTGGAATGCCACCCTCTGAGTTATGGAATATACATTAACCCAGCAGCCACCATGTGGGCTGTGGCCCAGTTTTCTGAATGCTGATGTCCAGGTACCAATGCATGAAACTAGGATTGGCTCTTCTCACCACTATTCCCCACTTGGAGAGTTGTATTTATATTCTGGCAGAGATAGGCTAACTTCTAAGTAAAAACATGCTTTCCTACCGTACACTGTAAGTGTATAATGATTTTGAGGTGTTCCAAGGTTTTTATTAACTTGGTAAGGTTGAAAGTTTAAGATACTTGACAAAAATACTGTTTTGAGTTTTGACTGCAACATGAAAGGTTTGCTTGAGAGCAGCTTTACATTTGTAGTTTAAGTTTTCTCTTCCAGAAGAGAAAAGAAATTTCTCAAGGGTGAGTCAGTTAAAAGGATCAATTACTCAAATATGTCAGTGAGCCAAAGTCCAACGCGAACATTTGTCCAAATTCAAAAATAAATGTCAATGCATATAGATCGAGTACGTAAGGATCTTCAACTCACCTGACCTTTTTACTAAAAAATTCTTAGACATTTATGATAGAGGAGAGAATTTCCCAAAAGACTTGATAAAGGTCAGAGTATGGACTTGAGTAGCATTTGAAATCTAACTTCCTGTAAATTTTTATGAACAGAATTCAAAATCATTTGCAAGAAAAATTTTAAGTGGCTTTCATCTAGAATCAGGCAAATTTCCTTTGAGTTTCCGAGTATACTTGTCTTCACCTCATTGCTTCACCTTCCTACATCCACACATCCACAAAGTAAAAAAGGGGACATGGAAGGAACTTCCCCTCCCTCCAGTCAGCAGAGGAAGAGTCACAGTGTCAAATAAAGTCAGGGTTGAGAATGGCAAGTGTTTCTACTAATGGATATGGCATTTTTGAGAAAAAAAAAAAACAAACCTTAGTGGAGGCCAGGATATTTGACTCTAAGAAGACAGAGAAATGCAGGACAAATATGGAAATTTTTAAGAACACCAAGGGCCAAAGAAAACAGTGGTCAGGATTCTGGGATCACTGTATGAGTCACTGGCTTGAAATCTGAATGTCAGGAAAGTGACTAGCTGCTGTGAGCAGACTGAAAAAAGGAATATAAAACCATTTTGCTGGCATCCATGTGAAATGAGTAAATATCAAACTAGATAAAAGGAATAAACACTTTTATCAAAAAGAAGCACTGATGAATATATATGGTGAAGAATTCCTTTGACAAGTTAATAGTTACTACTCCTATTATATTGTTATATTGTAAGTAATAGAATGTAAATGACATAAATGGCTTCCCTTTGAGATATTTTATTAGCTACTTGAAATCCTTTCTAAAACAAGAATTTCTATAAGTTTAGGTAAAAAATGAGTGCATTCACTATATTTGAAACCTAAGCATTGAACATGTACGATAACACAATCATCTTAAAAAATGAATTGAGAATAATTTTTTAAGCCTATAAAAGAATTTAGGTTTCCACTCAAGAAAGTTCAACTAAAGATGTTTTTCCTCTTTAAACATTAATTTTGACCCTAGATTCAAAATCACTTTTTATTGTTGTTAATATTCTGTTTTCCATACCTACTCTAAAGAAATGTATGTCTTATAGATTTCCATTTTATATGAAAAAATGTCCTGGTTACATGCATACATACCATGAGTTATCTGCTTCCTATTCTTCTGCTTCCATAAATACGGAGGTATATCATTATTTATTTATTGTGTATTCAAAGTTAGCTGCATCTTCTTTCCTAAAATTGGTAGTAATGAAGAAAGCAATTCCCTATCTATGCTTAATTAAGAATGCTAATATTTCCTTCACTAACATAAACAACTAAAATGTTTTTTCCCAAAATCAATAGGTGATTCTTTGCTGAAGGTTTAGCGTTTATATCATTGCACTCCTTTTAATGTGAAGACTCTAGACCATGGCTGAACATAAAATAAGGCACTGTGGTATGGGCTAGCATTATTTGTTTTATTAATGATAATAGATAAATCTCACTGAAAATATCAAATGGCACAGTCACTGTTCTAAGCTATCGACTTCATTATTTCATGTACTCCTCCCCAAAACTTAAGAGAAAGTTACTGCTATTCACATTTTCACATAAGGAAACGGAGACAGCAAAACTGTCAATTTAATTGCTGGTTGATTCAATAACTTGATTAAAGTCAGAACCCTAACAAAAGCTCTCAAAAATACACAAATATCTGACTTACTAAATACATTATTTACTAACTATATTGTGAGCTATAAGATACTGATAATGGCAATGGCTATCTGCAGTTATATCAATGCAGATTTGGCAAATAGATATTATAACTTTAAAATATATAAGGTACTTGGAATTTTTCTTATATTGGCAGGTCAATTTATAGACATTTCTTTCCCTGCTTTTTTTCTTTATAATAACAGTAATATGGTGTTTGAAAAGTTATGTTGAAACTGCTACACTGATTCATGTCCTATAAATGAGAATCACAGTTTTTCAAATTAGTTTAGCAATACATTTCAAATATCATAAAAATATCCATAGCCTTAGATGTATTCCCTATTTTTCTTTTCAGAAATGTATCCAGGAGATCTAATTTAAAAAGAAAAGGTTATATACAAAAAAGTTTTTTTTTTCATGATGATCTTTAGAAGTGAAAGGCAGGAAACAGCCTAGTTGACAATAGCAAAGTCAGCGGCATGTGAAATCATTTTTAAAATTAAAGCTGATGAAACTATGTGGAACATTAAAAATTATATCAGTGCCTCGTGACATAGCATAGTGATCAAAGCACAGACTTGAGAAACATGCTGACTGCTTTAAAAACCCCTGGCATTTGGCAGTTTACCAGATGCCACCACTTAATAGCTATGGCATTTGGTAAATTACCAAATATCTCTTACCTCAGTTTCTGGTTTAAGTAATCTAAAGTTTGTGTTGCAATTTTTATCCTCCTCTAGTAGGTTATGATTGTAACTCATGACTGAATAAGGAAAATCTATTAGGTTTCTACTCTATCCATTAGAGAAGGCTAAAAGATCATCTGCTTAAGGTACATGTAATCTAGTTAGTTCACAAACAACCAGTTAAGATACTACTTGCATTAAATTTAGTCTCCAAAGAGTAAAGAGAAAAGGTAAATAATGGAAATGGAAAGAAAGGGAAAGGAAGCAAACGAGTGTATTTCGATTTGTCCTCCAAGCACTTGCTTCCTATTAGGTATTCAGAGTTCCAATTTAGTCTCAATGAGCCAAGCAATTTCAAGCTCATTTATTCACAACTCTTCTCTTTATGGAATGAGATTTCTCAGGTGATCAACTTAAATACCAAGGAGTCTTCCATTCCTGAACCCCATTAGACATCACAGAACCTTTCAAGATGTTGCTTTCATAACTATGAAATAAAAGTCTTAGATAACTTGGGTTGGCTGACTTTTTAGGGTCTTCCTAGTTCTAACTTGTTCTCTCATAACTCTTGTATGATGTTTTATGTTTAAATAAAGTTATAAATGTAAATGTGCATGTTTTAAAAGTCAAGCTATTATTATTTAAATAAAAACAATATTCAGTTCTGGCCTTTACTATATCTGATTTCAATTCCCCAGAATCAATCACTTTTAATTTAGTTTTGTCTTCTGTCTTTTATATACGTATATGACACTGTTGTTTTAAATATTAGTATTAAAATTCTACAGTGAAAGGATTAGCTATTTTACACTCTTTCTTTCCCTACAGGTCACATACGTAAAAATTCTCCCAGCTTCTTAACAGAGAATACAGTACACATTCTGTCTTAATATTGTGAAACAAATTAAATTTTATTTGCAGCCAACCTATGTTGTATACTATGATTCTAGAGTTACATGCTTCATATTTTCTTTTGCTTAATTTTCAATATATTTACAAATAATTTGGAATGTTTCAATAGAAGCATACATCTCCTGGAAATTCTAAAAAAAAACCAGCAGATAATCTATGAGTATTGCTTTTGTTTTATTTTATTTCTTTTTATTTTGAGACATCTTTCTATTTTTCTTTTATTCCAATCTTGAATGGTGGTTCTATAAGAATTAATATACTATAAGAATAATTATCAACTTGCATTCAACCTTCACCATAATCCTGGAAATTCTTCTTCTAGTGTGTCTTAAAATGCATGGTTCCACCCTCAACTTTTATTGATAATTGGGTATTTATAGAACTCTAAGATAGATAGATAGATAGATAGATATCATTTTCACTCAATTTTGAAAATCTATCTGTTGTTTTCTAATTTCTGGAGTTGCTTGCTGAGAAGTCTGATATTATTCTGATTTTTGAGCATTTATATATGCCCATTAGTTCTTCCTGGTTGCTTTAGGTATTTTGCTTTATTTGAGTGTTCTGAAATTTCATGGAAATGGCTTCATTCTGCATCTTTTTCTGTTATTATGCTCAGTTCTTGGATGGACCTTTTCATCTAGAAACTCATGTCCCTCATTTAAGGGAAATTTTCTTGAATTTTCTTTTTTTTTTTTTTTTTTGTCTAATTTCTTCCCCTCTATATTCTCTCTTTCTCAGAAACTTAATTATTTTGAAGTAATTACTGAATTAATCTTTAAGATAATCTCTCACTTTTTATTATTTCCTTGTCTTTGTGGCTTATTTTTTTTTTTTTTTTTTTTTAGATGCAGCAAACTTTATTGATGTCTTACTTTTTTTTTTTTTTTTTACAAAACAAATTGTACTTTCGATTGTTTACAGTACCATTACATAGTTGTACATTCATCACCTAAATCAATCCCTGACACCTTCATTAGCACACACACAAAAATAACAAGAATAATAATTAGAGTGAAAAAGAGCAATTGAAGTAAAAAAGAACACTGGGTACCTTTGTCTGTTTGTTTCCTTCCCCTACTTTTCTACACATCCATCCATAAACTAGACAAAGTGGAGTGTGGTCCTTATGGCTTTCCCAATCCCATTGTCACCCCTCATAAGCTACATTTTTATACAACTGTCTTCGAGATTCATGGGTTCTGGGTTGTAGTTTGATAGTTTCAGGTATCCACCACCAGCTACCCCAATTCTTTAGAACCTAAAAAGGGTTGTCTAAAGTGTGCATAAGAGTGCCCACCAGAGTGATCTCTCGGCTCGTTTTGGAATCTCTCTGCCACTGAAGCTTATTTCATTTCCTTTCACATCCCCCTTTTGGTCAAGAAGATGTTCTCCGTCCCACGATGCCGGGTCTACATTCCTCCCCAGGAGTCATATTCCACGTTGCCAGGGAGATTCACTCCCCTGGGTGTCTGATCCCACGTAGGGGGGAGGGCAGTGATTTCACCTTTCAAGTTGGCTTAGCCAGAGAGAGAGGGCCACATCTGAGCAACAAAGAGGCATTCAGGAGGAGACTCTTAGGCACAAATATAGGGAGGCCTAGCCTCTCCTTTGCAGCAACCATCTTCCCAAGGGTAAAACTTATGGTAGAGGGCTCAACCCATCAAACCACCAGTCCCCTATGTCTGTGGTCATGTTAGCAACCATGGAGGTGGGGTAGGCGAATACCCCTGCATTCTCCACAGGCTCCTCAAGGGGGCACTACATTTTTTTTTTCCTTGTTTTTCTTTTTTTTTTTTTTTTAACTTTCCCTTCTTTTTTAAATCAACTGTATGAAAAAAAAAAGTTAAAAAGAAAACAAACATACAATAAAAAAACATTTCAAAGAGACCATAACAAGGGGGTAAGAAAAAGACAACTAACCTAAGATAACTGCTTAACTTCCAACATGTTCCTACTTTACCCCAAGAAAGTTACATAATATAGCAACATTTCTGTGAACTTGTTCCTACTATATCCATCAGAAATTAACAGACCATAGTCATTTCTGGGCATCCCCAGAACGTTAAATAGCTTATCTGTTCTTCTTGGATTATTGTTCCCCCTTCCTTAATTGCTCTCTACTGCTAGTTCCCCTACATTCTACATTATAAACCATTTGTTTTACATTTTTCAAAGTTCACATTAGTGGTAGCATATAATATTTCTCTTTTTGTGCCTGGCTTATTTCACTCAGCATTATGTCTTCAAGGTTCATCCATGTTGTCATATGTTTCACGAGATCGTTCCTTCTTACTGCCGTGTAATATTCCATCATGTGTATATACCACATTTTATCTATCCACTCGTCTGTTGAAGGACATTTGGGTTGTTTCCATCTCTTGGCAATTGTGAATAATGCTGCTATGAACATTGGCGTGCAGATATCTGTTCGTGTCACTGCTTTCCGATCTTCCGGGTATATACCGAGAAGTGCAATCGCTGGATCGAATGGTAGCTCTATATCTAGTTTTCTAAGGAACTGCCAGACTGACTTCCAGAGTGGCTGAACCATTATACAGTCCCACCAACAATGAATAAGAGTTCCAATTTCTCCACATCCCCTCCAGCATTTGTAGTTTCCTGTTTGTTTAATGGCAGCCATTCTAACCGGTGTTAGATGGTATCTCATTGTGGTCTTAATTTGCATCTCTCTAATAGCTAGTGAAGCTGAACATTTTTTCATGTGTTTCTTGGCCATTTGTATTTCCTCTTCAGAGAACTGTCTTTTCATATCTTTTGCCCATTTTATAATTGGGCTGTCTGTACTATTGTCATTGAGTTGTAGGATTTCTTTGTATATGCAAGATATCAGTCTTTTGTCAGATACATGGTTTCCGAAAATTTTTTCCCATTGAGTTGGCTGCCTCTTTACCTTTTTGAGAAATTCCTTTGAGGTGCAGAAACTTCTAAGCTCGAGGAGTTCCCATTTATCTATTTTCTCTTTTGTTGCTTGTGCTTTGGGTGTAAAGTCTAGGAAGTGTCCGCCTAATACAAGGTCTTGAAGATGTTTTCCTACATTATCTTCTAGGAGTTTTATGGTACTTTCTTTTATATTGAGATCTTTGGTCCATTTTGAGTTAATTTTTGTGTAGGGGGTGAGGTAGGGATCCTCTTTCATTCTTTTGGATATGGATATCCAACTCTCCCAGCCCCATTTCTTGAAAAGACCATTATGGCTCAGTTCAGTGACTTTGGGGGCCTTATCAAAGATCAGTCGGCCATAGATCTGAGGGTCTATCTCTGAATTCTCAATTCGATTCCATTGATCTATATGTCTATCTTTGTGCCAGTACCATGCTGTTTTGGCAACTGTGGCTTTATAATAAGCTTCAAAGTCAGGGAGTGTAAGTCCTCCCACTTCGTTTTTCTTTTTTAGAGTGTCTTTAGCAATTCGAGGCATCTTCCCTTTCCAAATAAATTTGATAACTAGCTTTTCCAAGTCTGCAAAGTAGGTTGTTGGAATTTTGATTGGGATTGCATTGAATCTGTAGGTGAGTCTGGGTAGAATTGACATCTTAATGACATTTAGCCTTCCTATCCATGAACATGGAATATTTTTCCATCTTTTAAGGTCCCCTTCTATTTCTTTTAGTAGAGTTATGTAGTTTTCTTTGTATAGGTCTTTTACATCTTTGGTTAAGTTTATTCCTAGGTACTTGATTTTTTTAGTTGCTATTGAAAATGGTATCTTTTTCTTGAGTGTCTCTTCAGTTTGTTCATTTCTAGCATATAGAAACATTACTGACTTACGTGCATTAATCTTGTATCCTGCTACTTTGCTAAATTTGTTTATTAGCTCTAGTAGCTGTATCGTCGAGTTCTCAGGGTTTTCTAGATATAAGATCATATCATCTGCAAACAATGACAGTTTTACTTCTTCTTTTCCAATTTGGATGCCTTTTATTTCTTTGTCTTGCCGGATTGCCCTGGCTAGCACTTCCAGCACAATGTTGAATAACAGTGGTGACAGCGGGCATCCTTGTCTTGTTCCTGATCTTAGAGGGAAGGCTTTCAGTCTCTCACCATTGAGTACTATGCTGGCTGTGGGTTTTTCATATATGCTCTTTATCATGTTGAGGAAGTTTCCTTCAATTCCTACCTTTTGAAGTGTTTTTATCAAAAAGGGATGTTGGATTTTGTCAAATGCTTTTTCAGCATCTATTCAGATGATCAATTGATTTTTCCCTTTTGAGTTTTTAATGTGTTGTAATACATTGATTGTTTTTCTTATGTTGAACCATCCTTGCATGCCTGGAATGAACCCCACTTGGTCATGGTGTATGATTTTTTTAATGTGTCTTTGGATTCGATTTGCAAGTATTTTGTTGAGGATTTTTGCATCTATATTCATTAGGGAGATTGGCCGGTAGTTTTCCTTTTTTGTAGCATCTTTGCCTGGTTTTGGTATTAGATTGATGTTAGCTTCATAAAATGAGGTAGGTAGTGTTCCATTTTTTTCAATGTTTTGAAAGAGTTTGAGTAAGATTGGTGTCAGTTCTTTCTGGAAAGTTTGGTAGAATTCCCCTGTGAAGCCATCTGGCCCTGGGCATTTATTTGTGGGAAGATTTTTGATGACTGATTGGATCTCTTTGTTTGTGATGGGTTGGTTGAGGTCTTCTATTTCTTCTCTGGTCAGTCTAGGTTGTTCATATGTTTCCAGGAAATTGTCCATTTCCTCTACATTATCCAGTTTGTTGCCATACAGTTGTTCATAATATCCTCTTATAATTTTTTTAATTTCTTCAGGATCTGCAGTTATGTCACCTTTTTCATTCATTATTTTGTTTATATGGGTCTTCTCTCTTTTTGATTTTGTCAGTCTAGCTAGGGGCTTGTCAATCTTGTTGATCTTCTCAAAGAACCAACTTTTGGTGATATTTATCCTCTCTATTGTTTTTTTGTTCTCTATGTAATTTATTTCTGCTTTAATCCTTGTTATTTCTTTTCTTCTACGTGGTTTAGGATTGGTTTGCTGTTCATTTTCTAGCTTCTTCAGTTGATCCATTAGTTCTTTGATTTTGGCTCTTTCTTCCTTTTTAATATATGCGTTTAGTGCTATAAATTTCCCCCTTAGCACTGCTTTTGCTGTATCCCATAGGTTTCGGTATGTTGTGTTCTCATTTTCATTCGTCTCTATATATTTAGCAATTTCTCTTGCTATTTCTTCTTTAACCCACTGATTGTTTAGGAGTGTGTTGTTTAACCTCCAGGTATTTGTGAATTTTCTAAGTCTCTGATGGTTATTGACTTCTAATTGTATTCCATTGTGGTCAGAGAATGTGCTTTGAATAATTTCAATCTTTTTAAATTTATTGAGGCTTGTTTTATGTCCCAGCATATGATCTATTCTGGAGAAAGTTCCGTGAGCACTAGAAAAGTATGTGTATCCTGGTGATTTGGGATGTAATGTCCTGTAGATGTCTGTTAAATCTAATTCATTTATCAGATTGTTTAGGTTTTCAATTTCCTTATTGGTCTTCTGTCTGGTTTATCTATCTATAGGAGAGAGTGATGTGTTGAAGTGTCCCACAATTATTGTGGAAACATCAATTGCTTCCTTTAGTTTTGCCAGTGTTTCTCTCATGTATTTTGTGGCACCTTGATTGGGTGCATAGACATTTACGATTGTTATTTCTTCTTGCTGAATTGCCCCTTTTATTAGTATGTAGTGGCCTTCTTTGTCTCTCAAAACATCCCTGCATTTGAAGTCTATTTTATCTGAGATTAATATTGCTACACCTGCTTTCTTTTGGCTGTAGCTTGCATGAAATATTTTTTTCCATCCTTTCACTTTCAGTTTCTTTGTGTCCCTGTGTCTAAGATGAGTCTCTTGTATGCAACATATTGATGGTTCATTTTTTTTGATCCATTCTGCGAATCTATATCTTTTAATTGGGGAGTTTAATCCATTTACATTCAACGTTAAAACCGTGAAGGCATTTCTTGAATCAGCCATCTTATCCTTTGGTTTATGTTTGGCATATTTTTCCCTGTCTCTATTAATATCCTTTATTGTACCCATACCGAATCTCTTTAGTACTGAACCTTTCTCCAAGTCTCTCTGTCCTGTCTTTGTTTCTCTGTCTGTAGGGCTCCCTTTAGTATCTCCAGTAGGGCAGGTCTCTTGTTAGCAAATTCTCTCACCATTTGTTTGTCTGTGAAAAATTTAAGCTCTCCCTCAAATTTGAAGGAGAGCTTTGCTGGATAAAGTATTCTTGGTTGGAAATTTTTCTCACTCAGAATTTTAAATATATCGTGCCACTGCCTTCTCGCCTCCATGGTGGCTGCTGAGTAGTCACTACTTAGTCTTATGCTGTTTCCTTTGTATGTGGTGAATTGCTTTTCTCTTGCTGCTTTCAGAACTTGCTCCTTCTCTTCTGTGTTTGACAGTGTGATCAGTATATGTCTCGGAGTGGGTTTATTTGGATTTATTCTATTTGGAGTTCGCTGAGCATTTATGATTTGTGTATTTATGTTGTTTAGAAGATTTGGGAAGTTTTCCCCAACAATTTCTTTGAATACTCTTCCTAGACCTTTACCCTTTTCTTCCCCTTCTGGGACACCAATGAGTCTTACATTTGGACGTTTCATATTATCTATCATATCCCTGAGGTCCATTTCGATTTTTTCAATTTTTCTCCCCATTCTTTCTTTTATGCTTTCATTTTCCATTCTGTCATCTTCCAGGTCACTGATTCGTTGTTCAACTTCCTCTAGTCTTGTACTATGAGTGTCCAGAATCTTTTTAATTTGGTCAACAGTTTCTTTAATTTCCATAAGATCATCCATTTTTTTATTTAGTCTTGCAATGTCTTCTTTATGCTCTTCTAGAGTCTTCTTGATTTCCTTCATATCCCGTACTATGGTCTCATTGTTCATCTTTAGTTCTTTGAGTAGCTGCTCTAGGTGCTGTGTCTCTTCTGGTCTTTTGATTTGGGTGCTTGGGCTTGGGTTATCCATATCGTCTGTTTTTTTCATATGCTTTATAATTTTCTGTTGTTTTTGGCCTCGTGGCATTTGCTGAACTTGATAGGGTTCTTTTAGGGTTTGTAGACCTATTGAAGTCCTTATCTCTAATTTATCAGATCTACAGCTTCGTGGAGTACACTTTCTCTAACTAACCAGCAGGTGGCGTCCACGAGCCACCTGTTCTCCACAAGCCAGTTCTCCCCTGCTTAGCCTTTTTGGTGAGTGGGGGAGTGAGTCTTGTGGGGCCCAATTGGTGTACCAAGCTTGCGTGTGTAGTTGGTGTTGCCTGCCCTGTATGTGGGGCGTGTTTCTGGGCAGTCAGGGAGGGGGGGTGGCCCTAACAATCAAATCTCCCTGATGATCCTAGAGTTTTAAAGCTGCTGCAATAGTCTAATCCTTCAGTTCAGTCCTGCCACAGTTTGTCTCTGCCACTGACCCACAAGTCTTTGGTATTGGCGTATGGCTCCTGAGACTTGCAAGTGGGCCCCTCTTCCAGTCTGTGCACCCCGGGTCCTCTGTTGAGGGATGACTGTGCTATGTCACAGGTGAGTGCCGTCCTCCCAGGGCAGTTCTGGGCTGCTGTGCTGTGTAGGCAGGCTCCCAGTCTGCTCAAATGATGGCTGAATGGGGCTTTGTTAATTCACACTGCTCCACCTTCCCAGCTCTGGGACAATCAGCTGAGGTTGCAGGGAAGGCTAATGTCCACGTCCAGTTTTGTGGTGTGTGCCTGTTATTTGAAGCACTTCCGTCACACTGGGTTGTCTGGGGCAGCTCTGGGCTATGGGGCTGGTGATGGGCAGGAGTGTTTCCTGTCCACCAGGATGGTGGCTGTGAGTGGACACCCCCCTTTTCTTGGGAAGTTGTGGTGTTTAGTGAATTTTCTCAGCCACTGGATTATTGCCTTTTGTCTCAGAGCTCTCTTAGTTCTGCTCTTGATTTGACCTGCCCAAATTGCAATTCTTTGAAGCTTTCTGTATTGGGCTTCTTAGAGTAATTGTTTTAGAAAAGGAAAAAAGGATTAAAAAAAAAAAAAAAAAAAAAAGGGCCCTCCTCAGAGATCTAATGGGTTATTGCAATGCTAATAGACAAAGCAACCAGGGCCATTAAGGAAAGGTCCACAGGGCAGAGAGATCAGCTTTCCTTCGGGATTTGCATATGTGACTCAAGGCCTGAGCTCCACCCTTCCCCTTTCTGTGTTCACCAGAACTCCAAAAATCCTCTGCTTTTATTTTGGAGTTTTTCGTGTTATTTTTTTTTTTCTATGCCTGTCTCCTCTCTGCTGGGCTGGCAGCTCTCAGATTCTCTGGTGTCTGGTCTCAGTCTATCTATGGTTGGAGTCTGGATCAGTAGAATGAGTTTCCAAGAAGGGCTACCACTGCAGTTCTCCCTTCTCCTTCCCGGAGCTGGCAGCCCCTCCTCCCACGGGACTGAGCCTGGCAGGGAGGGGCGCGGGTCCCCTGGCCGCAAAAACTTACAGATTTCGCTGATCTCAGCAGTTCGACATCTTCATGAGTGTTGTATGAAGTATGCCCAAAGACAGATTGCTCTGTGGTGTCCAGTCCACGCAGTTCCTGGCTTTTTACCTACTTTCCTGGAGGAGTAACTAAAACTTACAGCTCACCAGTCTGCCATCTTGTCCCGCCTCCTTTGTGGCTTATTTTCTGGGAGATTTACTCAACTTTCATCTCCAAACCATATTTTTCCAAGAGCAAAATTTTATGTTCCTTTTCACTTAGCATCCTGTTTTTTCTTTCCTGTATGCAATGGATATTTTTGCTCTTCAGATATTAATTATAGGTTTTCTTTGGTTTTAATTTTGTTTTCTTCTACACTACTAGTAGTGTTTCTGCTTCCACTGAGTCATTTGCTTTTTTTTTTTTTGCTTTTTTTCATCTGTTTGTTTGGGCTTCCATTTTAATGTTAAAGAAAGGGTAATGCTTAGCTGCTAATTCATGTTTAGCAGTGAGTTACTGAAAAGCTAACGGTCAGCTGATGGGCATCATGAAGGATGCTGAAGTTGCCAGGATCTCTTATTTTCCTCTGAGAACGATACTCAGAAAAGCATGTTCCACTCTCCTTTTTAACGTAAATTTGCTCAGAGCCATGTGAGGAAAGAATATACAGAGTTTCCCTGTTCATCACGCACAATTTCACTTAATTCCTCTGTTTTCAGTAAAACACTCCAACCCCTCAGTTTCACGTTATTCTTCAGTTTAGAGTTCTTCTGCTTAACTTTTCCAGGGAATAAAGTGCCAATCTAGCTCTGCAGCAGGAAAAGTGTAGACTCACCTGGCTACATGAGATGCAGGACTGATCTAGGGTTGTACTCCTGCTTACATGTTTTCCATCAATATTATTTTTAGTCCCTCTTACATCCCTATTTTCGGAGGTATCTTCTACATTTCATTCCAAACACTCTAATGGTGTTTTTTTATGTACAAATTTTTTATTGTGGAATTTAACATATATACCTAACAGTGATAACTTTAAAAGTATGATTTAACCAGTAGCTAGAAAGCAAGTTTCAAAGAATGCAATGGGTTACAGTTCTAGTGGGGTTGGAAGAAGACGTAGTGAACAATATCTGTGATCAATTTGCCAAAGGTAAAGAACTAGCTCTCTTTGTCCTTCTCCCCTTGTAAATGTGGCAGTCTTTTTTGTTGTGTTTATAAAGGTGAGAAAGTAGTTTTATATACTGGATAGAAATGAAAAAACTCTAAAACAAATGAATGAGCTTGAAATGATGGCTATATTCTGGGTCTAATTAGGAGCTAAATTACATATATTTATTAAACATATCATTCATTCATCCAATTTATACCAAATGTCTACCATGAACTGCACTAGATTCTAGAAATATATCAATGGCTAGAATAGGAAATTATAAAATGCAGTGCTTGATGTAAAAGGAAAAATGAATGGGATATTTCATCAATTGTCTCTTCCTTCTGTTTGAGACTTGGGAGCCTGAAGATAAAATGAATGCCAAAGAGGAGAGACAAGCAAAGAGATCCCTGTACTTAAGGGATGGGGCAGGGGGGGTGGAATGGACATGTAGCTAAAGTCATGACAAGAAAAGACACTGGATGCTCTGATGCCTGTCATCTCTCATTATCTTCCTCTGACTGAATTTATAGGGCATGATTTTACACAGTATGAATTTACAGTGTCTAACTGATAATAATTGTCTCATTTATATACATTCTTACTCAAGTGACTCAGATTCAAATATCCTAAAGGGCAGTAATGCAAAGACTGCTCTTATAATGAAAATAATCTTTGGTTCTTTAAGGTTGTCTGATGATTTTTCAAGTTATTGTAATGATAAGCACAGTTAAATTTTTGTATGCCTTAGGAAATTAAGTGTTTCTATAATCATGTATTGTAACATTATCTAGCTACATTATATTACAAGGCAAAACATAATCATTTTTGCTTGATTTACATAATTTTGCTTAGTATTCTACTATAATAGAAATATGTTCCCAAACTACACAAACAACTTAAGTTCAATGTGAGAAGATGAACAAATACTTAAACTGTTTGGTTGATTTTGGATGGTGTTAGGAAGCATCATGTGAGGATTAATTATAACTCTGCCACTCACTAACACTGAAGCCTTGGACTTGTTACACAAACTTTCTGTGTCTCAGTTTTCTCAACTATAAAAAAAAAATATATAATAATTCTTCCCTTGTAGATTGATGTAATGATTAAATGTGTGAAGTGCTTATAAAGCACATGGAAGACATAAACCATTCATGAACCTTAGCTGTAAATACCTAGTGATATTCACTCTGAAATAAAACAGAGAAATGTATTTTGATTTATGCATCTTCCATTGCTTTTCAATATTTAAGGCAAGAGGGTATGCATTGAATGGCTTTTCTTCTTGCTTTCCTTACTGGCCTTCTCCTTTTCTACTACCCCTGCTCACCTCCAAATGACAGCCTCTACTTTATGTGGGGCATACTCCCTGGTTGATAAAATAATTGGGAAGAATATTTGTCTTGATTTACTACCTGTCTGATTTTTTTCTTTAGTAAAGCAATTATTTTTATGGTGAATATTAGAAAGCCTAACATCAAAAACTCAAATATGAATGTAAGGTAAATTTTCTCTTTTGCAGGATACTTGAAATCTTGCTAAATACACAAGGGGGACAAAACACCTCAGGCTACAGGACTCAAATAATTCCAGAGCAGCTGTTTTGAACTTGAGCAGTGCAATTCTGAAAATAAAAATCAATATGGTCCATTAATGTTAAAAATAATTGTTCCAACAGCCACCTGTGCTTGCCAGCGTAAAAGTAAATACAAGCAAAGTTTTATTAATTCATAAAGTTATAGAAGTTATCTAATTAACACTTTCTACTGCTTAAAACACAGGAGAATTTCTAATAATATCTGAGAGGAACAACATAATTATTTATTAAATAAATAACCCAATTCAATGAGAGGTTTACCCCTACAAGTAGAATTATATGAAAACAAGGCATATCTTATGACTTTGGTGTCCAGCTACTAGTTTTCCAAATATTTTTGTTTCTGAAAACAATATACTGACCCATCTATATCAGAGAGCACATATAAGACCAACAGTGTTTTGAATACATCAGAATCATATTCCAAATGAGAATATACAGTTAGTCTCTCCCTCCATTTTGATTCTATTTTTGTCTTTCAACCACATGTGAGGCTCTCTCTTCTATTGAATATGTGCTGTATCTTCCTTTTCATTCATTCAATCAATAGTCTTTTATTAAGTACCAACTATAAGTCAGCCACTATTGCAGAGTGAAACTAAGAACTCCACCATCTAAACTGACTGATCTTCCTTTTTATCTTTTCACATTACATTTACATTAACGTGGAATGTTGGAAGAAGAAAACTGTGATTGCTCATTTGGTTTCCAGAGGCCTCTGTTCACATGAAAGCCTGTTTTGTAAGGGACACATTTTGAGGAAGATAATGGGAAAGTTCTAAAACAAATGCCTCTAATGTAAAACTGAACATTTCTCTTTACTGGAGAGTTGGATTCTTTTTAAAGACAACTGGACTTAACAGTGCTAGTAAAGCAGTTTTGAATTTAAAACATTGAATGTAAAAATTGATTGTAATATGAATTTGCTGAGTTCACTTGTTGCACCCATGGAAAGCAGTAAACAGGATCCAAAAAAAAAGTCATACAGAAATTATGGGCCAAAGGGTCAGGAAAAGTCCCAAAGGTGTGTGTGTGTGTGTGTGTGTGTATACCATAGGGGACAAGGCTTGGTGGGCATCGTAGTGGAGATCTTATGTAGCTTGAGGGCATCAAGGAAATACTACGTGCCTTGGGGGTTAGATTAAAATGTGCAGGGATTTCTGAAGAAGAGAGGAGGGCCTGATCCTAAGACAAGCTCAAATTGTTTAATTAACGTAGTCCCTTCCATTCCCACCAACATCACAATCTTCATTAGACAGTTCTCTATCCAATAGAAGATAATAAGAAACTTTCTTTTAAAGAAAATGAACCTGAGTGTAATTAAATAATCAAATGAAGCTATCTAGAAAGTTTTTCCAAAGATCTGGGCACAAGAAAAAATTACTACTGATGGGATATCCACACTAAGGATTTTGAAATGCCTTATTGCACCCTGCATATTTCAGAATCCTTTTTGAAAGAAATATCTGTTACCCAAGGCACCTTAAATGATCACATTTTTCTGCCTGTTATTCAATTTTATATGTATCAGATTTCTGTAAATGCTGTGCAGTTTTAGGCATGGGTAAGTAGAATATTTCAATTCATACTTATCTAAATGACCAGAATGTAAATCCATCTGAGACAATGTGAGTCATAGTTTTCTCAGGATGTTATTTTTCTCCAATGGTTTTATTGGTATCAAATATCCCTTTAGAGACTGTGTTTCCTGAGTTTTGTCAATATGAACCTAATATGTGCCAGAATGCTTAAACACATATCACTAACAGACTCCTGAATTGACCTGCTTGCAATCATCAATATCTTGTTTCACAATTATATAACCACATCTGATACATTCATAGTATTCTCAGTAATCTAAATCTCTTTGCCAGAATGTGTAAAATCATTAAGAGCTATTGCGACACGAGAGATTTAAATCAATTCAGGTAACACCTATTGTGGCCAATCACAGAAAATTAAATTATGATTGTGATGGCACTGGGCTTTAAATTAAACAGAACCCTTCATAATCAAAAGTGAAACTGTTTAACTGTATCAGTAAATAAAATCTCAGGTATCTCTTCATCAAAAATTTCTGACTAGGTCAGTTCTTATCATCATGCACATCTGCTACACAGCTCCCATCCAGGTGGCAGCGTGCACATATCTGGATGAGTTTTGATGAATATTCTGTCCCTCACTGAGACAGTTCTCTGAGGATAACTCCCTTTCTGCTCTGTATACTACTGAATGACTAGATCCTAGCATAGTTGGGACTACACAATATTTGCAGAAAGTACTGGATTTATAATTTACAAAAACATCTTGAAAATGACTTTTTTTTTTCATTTTTAACACAGAAGAACATTTTTCTGCTGTGTGCATTTTCCCACATCTTACCCAAAAATCTATGGTAATGAATTGCACATTAGACTGTAGTACTTTTCCAGCGACCAAACATGGTCCCATAACCAACACACCTCCTGATATCTACAGTTGTATAGAAGGGAAAGGAGGAATTTTTTAATTCACTGTCTATATCCCCATATTAAAAAAAAATCTTTCTTATATATTATCCCAATCAACAGACATGCTCTACAACTCTTACAGGTCAACCAAAAACCTTTCTTACATTTATTTCCTGCTAACACAGCATTATTGTGCTGTCTCACCTGGTACTCCCTTTTGCATATGGATTTTATATCAATGCTCTCCCTTCTACCTGGCTCACTACTATCTGTTCATATTCTGGATCTCAGTCTGAACATCTTTTCTATGTATTCACATAGGTCACTATATCCATGTATGAAAGTGCAAAACATACTGTGTTTAACTGTCTGGGTCTGTTTGTCTGTTATCCACTGTGGCTGTCCCCACATCATTCTGAGGGGAAAGAGATTCTATGCTTCTGACCATTGAATCCCAGTAGTTAATCCCAGTGCCTTCCCCATGGGAGAGGGTTGAGGAATATTTGTGGAAAATTGATTGAATGAGATAATGAATAAATGAATGGATGGATGGATGGCTCGATGGATGAATATATGAACTACTTATTTTGTTGTTGTTGTTATTTTCTTTTTGATTTTCACTTTGTTATAACTGCATTTTGCCTAGGCAGGGAGAACTCAATTGACACTCATATGGAGACAAGTGCCATTTTTAGACTCCAATAGAAAGCCCAGTGAAAAAAATAAAGGTGAACCAAAATGGTTATATTTTACCTTGCATAAGCAAAATAAAAAGGACTACATATATAATCACTAGTTACATCGAACATTTTACCCATCTGGGCTTTTTTTTCCAATTAGGAAACAGTATTTTATAAGTGAATAAATATAGACATTCTGAAGGAGAAAAATAAAACAAATTAGTACATTTGGTACCTTCAATTTATATCACAGTGCATTCAACTAGGATTTTAGGAAGAAAAGGAAACCATTTGAAAAGCATTTGGTTGCAACATGTGGAAAGACTTTAATCCTAATGAATTATCAGAGACAACATGAATGGTTGAAGGAACACAAAACAACACAAACCAGAAGGTCTCTTAGATGATTTATTAACAACAGAAAGTGAATCTTTGGAATGCAGGGATTAGAATACATTTTCAACTTCTTTTGCCCAGGACTCACTGTCTTTGTCCATATAGTTGTCAAAAGTGTACCCGAGGGTCAATGCTTGAAGAGCTATAGGCAATATTCTACGTGAACCAAGAGTGGGAAAAGATATTCCATTTCCCTTTAAAGACCCTGTAGTCTAGTTATGAAGTAAGAGTATACACATTAGAAGATGCACCCCTTCATCAACAATTAATTGGAGGCTGACTTGGTGTCAGAACTGCGGCAGGTACACTTGCTATAAGACAGAATTTACAGTCATAACTCAAAAAGAGTTTTACAGCTAAAACTCAACTCAAAAGAGTTTACACTTGAGGAAAGGGAGAACACACATGTAAAAGAATTCTGAAGTCTTTTATGGAATTTAAAGGGATTATTTATTGTGTTACTAATGTCTAAAAATCCAATGGTCGGCCCAATGTAAGATATACTAAATAAAATCTGAATAATGAGGGAGAAAACAAGTTTTTATTGAATGCTTACTACATGTCATGTCCAATTTTAAGTATTTTATATATTAATGAATTAGTCCTTTAGATAAACTACCACTTAAATTCCATTTTACATATAATAAAACAGACTCAGAAAACCTATGTAATTGCTAGGATGTCAGATATGAAGACAGTATCAGGATGAGAAGTTGGACCCAGGTGTCCCAGACAAAAATAGTTGCAAAATAAATGGTCACATGTTTTCAGAGGAGTATGTGGAAGAGGTAGAACTTGTAATACATTTTTAAAAAGGATGAGATTTTAGTTAAATTTTTATATTGAGACAGTTTTAGATTCATATGCAGTCGTAAGAAATAATAAACAGAAATCCTATGTGCTCTTTACCCAGCTTCTCCCAATGACCCATCTTTCAACCCTATAGTCAAATATCACAGCCAGGATATTCACATTAATATAGTTAAAATATAGAACATTTCCATCACCACAGAGTATATGATGTTGAGTTTTATAGCCACAGCTACCCACACCTATCCCTACTTAATCCCTGGCAGCCACTAATCTGTCCTCCATTTCTATAATTTTGTCATTTCAATAATGTTATGTAAATGCAATCACAGAATACATAATCTTCTGGGGTTGGCTTTTTTCGCTCAGCATTATTTCCTGGAGAATCACCCACATGGTTGCATGCATCAATATTTCATTCCTTTTTATTGCTGAATAGTATTCCAAAGTAAGGATGTAATGGCTTGCTTATTCACTCACTGAAGGTTATCTGGGTTGTTTCCAAGTTTGGGTATTTACAAATAAAACTGCTATAAATATTCACATTCAGGTTTTGTGTGAATATAAGATTTCATTTCTCTGAGATATCTGCCCAGGAGTGCAGTTGCTTGGTCATATGGTAGTTGCTGTTTAAGGAACTGCCAAACTGCTCTACAATGCAGTTGTACCATTTTATATTCAGACTAGCAATGATTGAGTGATCCAGTTTCTTTTGCATTCTTGTCAGCTTTTGATGTTGTCATTATGTTTTATTTTAGCCATTTTGATAGGTGTGTAGTGAGAGATATCCCATGTGGTTTTAATTTGCATCTTCCAGACAGCTAATATGTTAAACATCTGTTCATGTGTTTATTTGCTGGAGACAAATAATCTTTGTTTTCCTTCATCTGAGGATAACTTGATTTCCCCTTAGTTCCTGAAGGATATTTTCATTGAATACGGCATTTTGGGTTGACAGTTTTGTTTCAGAACTTAAGAGAAATATGTGCTGTTTCTTTCTTGCCTCCACAGTCTCTGATGAGATATCCACTCGTTTTAATTGTTTTTTTCCCTTATAAGTAAGGTATAATTTCCCTCTCACAGCTTTCAAGACTTTTTCTACTTTTTGTTTTTCCAGAAGTTGACTAGGATGTGCCTTGATGTGGATCTGTTTGGATTTAGGTTGTTTGGGGTTTACTTAGCTCTTGGTCTGTAGATAAAATACTTTTCCAAGTTTGGGGAATTCCCCCCCCCCACCCCTTACTTTATTGAATACTATTACAGTTTTGTTCCATTTCTCCTCTTTCTGGGACTCCAATTAGACAAATGCTAGCTTTTTAAATCACTGTACAGGTGGCTGAGGCTCTGGATTTAAACAATCAGCAAGAAAATAAAATCTCTGAAAATTTGAAAGTGAAATGTTGGTGCTATATTCTTGGGACATTAGAGAAGAGAGATGTCTTCCTTTGGAAAACGTTTATCCCAAAGTGTTTTCCCTTAAAAAGTGGAGTGTTTCCTGACTATGATTTTGATTTCAAGCATCTAGGCACACTGAAGAAAGAAGTAATATTCTCTGACTCAAAATGCCAGTTGATTTCCATTCTGAATCATCTTTCCATTTATAGTCTCAGGGATCTTGATCATAAATATGCAGAAAGATCAAAAGTGCCCCGTATGCATACGCTTATGTGCCTATATTGAGAACTATTTATTTACCCAGCAACATTATGCTCAGAGAACTCACAGCATCACACATTAGCCAGAAAAGCCAATTATGTAAATAGTCTGGGGACTTTTATCTCAGTGTCTGCATTTTTAATTTCTTTAATTAATCTGATTTCCAAAATAGGAAGATCATCATCAAACTACTTGTGAAAGAGATTGGGCAGGTTAAGAAATAACTATAATTGTACTTGTCAAGTGAAAATAATGCTATTATCAAATTCTGGGTGTTAACAAAACAGTTTTTAAAAGTTGCCCTCCATATATGAGTATCATCAATGGTTAAAAAATGTCATGTTTGATGTTAAATTGTTGGGTTGGTTTCCCTCAAATTCAAATAATACTGTAGGAAATCCTCCTTGCTTCCAAAATTATTATTTTAGTAAATTCTCATGATGATGATCAGACAAGGTAAGCAACGTTAAGTGCTGATTGTAGAGTTGGGCCTTTGGCTCCAAAACTCCCAAGCTGTGTGGCCTCTGGTAATTGCCTAGCCTGTTTACCTCTCTGAGTTCCAGTATGCAACTTTGAAAAATCGGAACTAAATGAGAACACAGGTACAAGAGTTTATCAATAATGCTTGAGGACATTGTGTAACCTTGAGCAAAGTAAGTTCTTTAAGCCTGTTTTCTTTAAATGTGGATAAGAATCCAAAGATCACAGCAGTATTAAAATATTAAGTGAGGTCTTATGTGGAAAGCCGCCTCCCGAATCGGGCCTAGCGTATGCGCTGCAGCCTGCTCTAGAGTTACCCCCGCCCATCGAGTGAGCCAAGATGGCGCCTGCATCCTGTTTCCGCATAGTGACGCATGTATCCGCCACCCGCTCCTACCAATCGAAATCCTGTATACGCGATACTAGCCTAGAAGCTTATTGGTTGTTAATTGTGTATAAAAGGTCTTACCCGGACGGGGTAGGGTGAGACAGCCCACAAGGAGCCGTGCCTGACGGCCACATCGAAGCTGCTCTCCCACGAGGCGCCGTGCCCCGTGTGGGAACCAGTAACACAGAATGTTCATCTAGCTGTAGTAAAGGGCTTGCTTTCACAACTGCCGTGTGGTTCGAGTCGTGATTCATGACCAGGTTAGTTCGCGCAGTCTGCATCTCTCTCTCTCCTTCCCTGTTTCCCCTCGCCGGCCGGGAACCGGGGACCGAGCGGGGCAGCGCCGGACAAGTGGTGGCCCGTACGGGGAAGCTTCTCCTCCTCCTGCCTCGCTCTCGACGGTCCCTCTGTGAGGAGAGCAGCGCTGCGCGTCGAGCTTACAGCGGACTTCCCGCGCCTGATCAACGCGAGAAGGTGAGTGCGTCTTATTACATGATAGTTAGGGCCCGTGGGTTTTCAGGTGACCCCGGGGGACTCGGAAGAGCTCTCCGAGTGACTGAAGTATAGTGCCGACTGCAATCATGGGGCAGTCCGGAAGTTCACCTCTCTTAGCTCCCTTAAAGAACCTTTTGAAACAACGGGGTATCTCGGTCAGGAAAAGCTCCCTTCAGCGTTTTCTTGATGATGTTGATACTTTTGCCCCTTGGTTTGCCTGCACCGGCAGCCTTAGCCTACCCTCTTGGATGAAGCTCGGTCGCGACATAGACCGAGCGCGCCAGACGGGCGTGTGTATGGACCCGATTCTAGTACCCATATGGGAGACCGTCCGTGCGGTCCTTGAACTAGAATCGGCTACCGGCCTAAGCCCGTCCTCTGTCTTGCAAGAAGCACAGTGCGCGCTCCAAGAAACCCAGTCAGTTTCGTCAGCGGACGGCTCCTGTAAGGGCAAACCGCCGGAGTCCAGTGACTCTGACTCAGAGTCAGATAGCGATACTGACGAGAAGGCGGAAGCATCCCCGCTAATTGAGTGGGAGGAGCCTCCCGCCACACCCGTGCGGCCTTCCGCCCCGCCAATGTCTACCGCTGCACCCCCAGGGACACCCCAGCTCCCAACTGACGCCTTGGGCGGTCCCACCAAAGGACCTTGCCGAGAGCTCCCTCTAGTGGCCATGCCCAGTAAATGTAATTATCCTTTGCTGCCAGACCCGGAAACCCCGATGGGTCGGTCAGGGGAGGGGCAACCTTTGCCGTACCCCCCGCCCGAGTATACAGGCCCTCAGGACCCTTTGCCATTAGGTAGTGGTGGGAGACATTTCTGGAGATGGAACCCTTTCACAACATTTAGACCTTTTGGCATGCTGGGTGGCTACCAGCCACTTGAGCCGCAGCCAGTCTCAGAAATGTACCCGGTTATTATCAATCCCCAAGGTGGCAATCGGCACGAATCATATGATTACAAACTATTGAGGGAATTGAGGCAGGCCGTCCATCAGTATGGCCCCAATGCCCCTTATACCTTGAACATGATCGAGAACCTCTCTGCTCTAAATCATACACCCGCAGATATTTTTCAGCTAGCCCGTGCTTGCTTGCCGTCAGGCCGATTCATAGATTGGAAAGCATGGTTTGAGGAGTTAGCTGAAGAGCAGGCCGCAAGGAATGCGGCGGGGAGACGTGGCGGGTGGAATGCTGACATGCTGTTGGGGAGAGGCGCCCATGCCCAGAACCAAACGGGTTTCCCACAAGAGGTCTATGCCCAGATCTTCCGCTGTTTTGTGGGTGCCTGGAAAAAGCTAACAGGTGAGGGAGAGGCTCAGGCCTCACTCAGCAATATACACCAAGGCCCCACAGAACCATTTGCGGATTTTGTAGCCAGGATGCAAACCGCAGCTGAGAGAATCTTCTCAGATCCAGGAGTAGCAGAGACTGTGGTTAAGCAAATGATTTTTGAGCAGTGCAACAAGGAGTGCAAAGTTATCCTGGCACAAAACAGAGCAAAAAATTTGACAGAGTGGGTCAGGCTCTGTAGAGATGCTGGCAGCCCTTTAACTAATGCAGGTCTAGCTGCCATGCTAGCCAGCTCCCTACAGGTGGCTACAAAAAGCCCGAGAACCTTAGGGGCAAAGTCTAACGGGTGCTATGGCTGTGGCCAATCAGGGCACTTTAAGAGAGATTGTCCCAATAGACGTCAACCCCCTGCCACTCAACGGTTTGGCGAACCAGGTGCAGCAACCAGGCCGTGTGGCCGTTGCCACAAAGGCCCCCACCGCGCAGAAGACTGTAAATCGGTTTTCGATGCGCAGGGTAAACGCCTCTCTGGCCGCCCCGAGCAGATTCCAAAAAACGGGAAGAGGGGGTCCGCCCTTTCGACGGACCCCCTTGCATGCCATTCGACAACACAGGATCCGATCAAATTCGTGCGTCCCCCGGCTCAGCAGGACTGGACCTCTGTGCCACCTCCAGACTCGTACTAACCCCCTCCATGGGTGTCCAGTTAGTAGGGACCTCCTTCAAGGGGCCCTTACCGGCTGGTACTGTAGGGCTCATATTGGGAAGAGCATCCACGGCCCTGAAAGGATTAACAGTTATACCAGGACTTGTAGATTCAGATTTCACAGGCCGTGCCCAAGTTATGGTTCAATCTCAGCGGGGCACCTTAGTCATTGCAGAAGGTGATAAGCTGGCGCAGCTCCTGCTCTTACCCAGCTTACATGCAGTCTTTCCAAGCAGAATCAGACAGAGAGGGGAAAAAGGGTTCGGATCCAGTGGAGCGATTTTTGAGGGACTCCATATGTCCCTGGAGTCTCGACCTATGCTAACCATTAAGGTGCAAGGCAGATCTTTCTTGGGCCTGCTCGATACAGGGGCCGATCGGTCTATCATAAGACAACAAGAATGGCCCCCCACCTGGCCAACGAGCAGGGCGGAAGAGCCCATTAGAGGAATAGGCCAAATTTCAGCGCCCATGCTCAGTGCAGCTGCCCTTCATTGGGCCGATGAAGAAGGACACCAAGGCAGTTTCCAGCCTTATGTATTAGCCCTGCCTGTGTCTTTGTGGGGAAGAGACATTCTGACCCAAATGGACGTTACTTTAATTAGCGGCTACTCCCCAACCTCTAAGCGACTGCTAAAAGAAATGGGGTATACCCCCGGCAAGGGTTTAGGAGCTTCACTGCACGGACGTGCGGAGCCTATACAAGCTGCCCCCAAGTCTGACAGACGAGGCTTGGGTTTTTCATAGGGGCCACTGAGGAGAGATTCCCACCCACACCTATAAAACTAAAATGGAAAACCGAGGCTCCGGTGTGGGTGCCTCAGTGGCCCTTGCCACAGGAAAAACTTGCAGCGTTGCATGCCCTAGTATCAGAACAACTAGAAAAGGGCCATATCGCCCCTTCCACGTCACCGTGGAACACCCCTATATTCGTAATAAAAAAGAAATCTGGTAAATGGAGACTGCTACATGATCTAAGAGCTATTAACGATTGCATGGAGCCTTTAGGGCCCGTTCAGATGGGACTGCCCCTCCTCTCGGCATTACCGGAGCACTGGTCGATTTTCATCATAGATCTGAAAGATTGCTTCTTTTCTATTCCGCTCCACCCTGAAGACACCCCTAAGTTTGCCTTTACTGTGCCCTCTAGTAATCAAGAGGAGCCCTGTCAACGCTTTGAATGGACAGTCCTGCCCCAAGGCATGGCTAATAGTCCTACCATGTGCCAGCTGTATGTCGCTGCGAAGCTAGCTAGCACTCGGCAGCAGTTCCCTCAAGTGAAAATCATCCATTATATGGATGACATTCTCTTAGCCCATAGAGACACAGATCTTCTTAAAACAGTTTTGTCACATTTAGTCCTTAGTCTTAGAGAAGCTAACCTAGAGATTGCCCCTGAAAAAATCCAAATGACTGACATTACCACTTTCCTGGGGGCGAAAGTCGCACCCACTCATGTTTCCCCCCAAAAGGTGTCTCTCAGGCTAGACAATATACACACTCTCAATGATCTACAAAAATTCATGGGGGATATCAATTGGATCCGTCCATACCTAAAAATACCCAATGTCAAACTAACACCTTTGTTCGACCTGTTGAAGGGGGATTCTAATATAAACTCACCTCGAAGCTTCACTCCAGAGGCAAGGCGAGCACTATGCCAGGTGGAACAGGCGCTCAGTGGCGCTGCATTGAAGAGAATAGACCCTGATGAGCCTTTTGAAGCCTGCGTGCTGCCGACAGAATTACAGCCCACTGCGGTACTGTGGCAGCGGGGGCCGCTGCTCTGGGTCCACCCTGGAGTTTCCCCCAAAAAAGTCCTAGAGCACTATCCTACAGCGGTTGCAGACTTGGCCCTAGAATGCATTAAAAGGGCTGTGCAGCATTTCGGTCAGCAGCCCAAAAATCTCAGGGTGCCTTATTCTTCCCAGCAGCTTGAGATACTCACCGGATGCATAGATCAATGGGCCATTCTCCGGTGTACATTTCTTGGTCCCATTAACAATCAGTTCCCTAAGGCTCCTCTCTTGCAGTTTGTCACCCGGCACCCAGTGATTTTTCCCAAAGTAACCTCTCCTAGGCCACTAGCAGGCGCCCCCACCGTATACACGGACGGCTCCAGCTCTGGAACAGGGGCGTATTGTGTGGAGGGGGACACTCCTAAAACAGTGCTCTTCCAACCACAAAAGCCTCAATGGGTAGAACTGCAGGTTATCATTGCAGTCCTGGAAAGCCTTTCCGAGCCCTTAAATGTCGTCTCGGATTCTGCTTATGTTGTGAACTCTGTACAAATTTTAGAAACGGTGGGCATTGTTAAACATTCCTCTACAGTAAGGACGTTCTTTGCCAAACTACAGGAGGTTATATGGACCAGGCAACACCCTTTTTACATAACCCATATTAGAGCCCACACAGGTTTGCCTGGCCCTATGGCCCAGGGGAACCATAGCGCAGATGTAGCCACTCGACAGCTGCACATCTTTCCGACGCTGGTACCGTATCAACAAGCCCGAGAATTCCATGCCAAGTTTCACATCAATGCAGGTACCCTAGCTAAGCGGTTCAGCATACCACGTGCAGCTGCTCGAGATATTGTCCGAGCCTGCAACAATTGTGCAGAGCAGAGAGCAGTCCCCTCGGTTGGGGTCAACCCTAGGGGTCTCACCCCAGGGGATACTTGGCAGATGGATGTCACTCATCATTCAGAGTATGGTAAGATCAAGTACTTACATGTGTCGGTGGACACATGCTCCCAAGTTTTATTTGCCTCTGCTGAACCAGGAGAAAGAGTCTCCCACGTCATTGCACACTGCCTTGCTGCATGGGCAGCTTGGGGTAAGCCAAAGACGTTAAAGACGGATAACGGGCCTGCCTACACTAGTAAATCCTTCCAAAAATTTTGTGACAACATGGATGTCCAATTAAAACATGGCATCCCCTATAACCCTCAGGGGCAAGGAATCATTGAAAGAGCGCACAGATCTCTCAAAGACTTGCTTAAAAAACAGAAAGAGGGTATAGGCCACGGCCTGTCCCCAAAAGCTCGACTGTCTGTAGCCTTGCTCACATATAATTTTTTAAACGAAAATTCACAAGGAATGACACCTGCCCTGCAACACACCACCCCGAGTCCTCCGCATAGAGGTCTAGTCCGTTGGAAGGATGTCCTGTCGGGGCAGTGGAAAGGCCCTGACCCGGTGCTCAGCTGGGCCAGAGGCTCTGTTTGTGTTTTTCCCCAGGAACCAGGACGTCAACCAGTGTGGGTTCCGGAAAGACTGGTGAGAACCGTGACATCACCTGAAGAAGCCAAGGAACAGCTGTCAGAAACGCCAACGAATATACAACCTGAACCATTAGACCAAGCCTCCGACCCTGCTGATGATGGCGACGACCGACAAGACGATAATAGTAGGACTGACCACCCCGCGGTTGCCCAAAAAGAGGATCGGTAACTCTGTTCTTTGCTCTCCTATAGCAATCCTTCTAATCTGCCTTTTTCTTTTTAGTGGAACTATATTTCCTCCACAAGCTTCAACGAGTCCTTCCCCCTCACCAATGACACACTGATCCTCTCTTTTGCTAACCTCTCTGTCAAGGTTGTCAACACCACAGTTGCGGCGAATGCTACTTGTGAAACTGGTAATGGCGAGTTAAGTAAGGGAGTCTTGCTTGAATTTCTTAACGTTACAGGGAAGAGCCGCCAGTCTTGTGAAGGGATCTTGAGTAAAAAGGAGACTCAAAGGTGCCTTTTCCTTCCAGGGCTTGCTCCTACAGTCTGCAACCGTTCCAAAGACCCGGATGCCTCGCCGCCCCGCTATCCTAGTGTATCGCCCAAGTTATGTCTGGCTCCCCGTCAAGGCAACCGACTGGGTTGGCCCTGTTTCTCAAGTTGTTTCACTTAACAATATCCCCTTCTCTAAGTCTAGGCGTCCAAGAGGCATAAAAGAATGGCTATCGAATGCTGCCAGTGTAGCTTCCTCTTTGTTTGTCCCAACGATCGGGCAGGCTGTGCTACAAGCATGGACAGATCGGCAGCTCGCCATAACGATGGAAACGGTAAATGGCTTGGTCAACCTTACCCGAGACGTGCTACGCCGCCACAATCAGATGCTGAACTTAAATTTCCAGGCCATTCAGAAACTCCAAGCGGAGATAGATGAACTTGGACTGGAAATAGATGGACTCTGGAGAGTGCTTCAGCAAACATGTGACACCCGGTGGCTTACGGTTAAACTCTGTGTCACTCCTGTCAGGGCCAACGTGACCGGAAGCATTTCCAGAGTCTCTGATTGGCTGAAAAGGTCATATTTTCCTGAATTTGTTAATCTCTCCCAACAGGTGGAATCTAGTTTAGACACAATTGGGGGGATCAAGTTAAAACCCGTTAAAGTCGATCTCTCCGGGTTAGGCGAGGTTCTACAGAAACTATTGCACAGTGTTTCTTCCTGGTTCTCTTGGCCCAATTTAACTAATTGGATCCTCATTGCAGTGGGATTATTGGTGGGATTAGTCGTTGTTAAATGTTTGCTAGAACGCCTGTTTCAAGCGCAGCAGCAATTGCGTGTTACCACTATGATGGCTATGACTCCCACCTCTGTTACCCCCGATAGTGACCGATTTATTAACCATACCCCTTCCTGGTCGCCTCAGGTGGGGCGCTTTGGAGCAAAATTTGTAGCGAATCGCATGGCTGTTTCTCGGGTGTAAAAGGCGACACCAGTAGTCATAATTTTGTCTCAGGTGGGTCTCTAGGGCAGAGTCCTAGTTGTGGCCAGACTGGACCCTAGCCATTGCACAGAGACACCTAGTGACACCCCCGACTCTGGTTACTGCTGTTCCTGCCCCCGTCGTTGTTCCCCAGTTGCCAGGCAAAGCACTGCAGGGAGAGTCACGTTGCTTCCAGCTTACGGACTCTCCGGTCTCCATATGACGTGAGCATTCTGGTTGGTGCTAGAGGCTCCGCCGCTGGATGGCTGAGGCCTAGTCCAGACTCCCCAAAGCACCAAAGAGGTTGTGAACCATTTGGGTTCACGGGAGCACGCTCATCACTGGAGACACTGGGTCAAAAATAAATAAGAAAGGGGGAGATGTGGAAAGCCGCCTCCCGAATCGGGCCTAGCGTATGCGCTGCAGCCTGCTCTAGAGTTACCCCCGCCCATCGAGTGAGCCAAGATGGCGCCTGCATCCTGTTTCCGCATAGTGACGCATGTATCCGCCACCCGCTCCTACCAATCGAAATCCTGTATACGCGATACTAGCCTAGAAGCTTATTGGTTGTTAATTGTGTATAAAAGGTCTTACCCGGACGGGGTAGGGTGAGACAGCCCACAAGGAGCCGTGCCTGACGGCCACATCGAGGCTGCTCTCCCACGAGGCGCCGTGCCCCGTGTGGGAACCAGTAACACAGAATGTTCATCTAGCTGTAGTAAAGGGCTTGCTTTCACAACTGCCGTGTGGTTCGAGTCGTGATTCATGACCAGGTTAGTTCGCGCAGTCTGCATCTCTCTCTCTCCTTCCCTGTTTCCCCTCGCCGGCCGGGAACCGGGGACCGAGCGGGGCAGCGCCGGACAGTCTTATATTTCAATGGCTCAGAGCAATGCTTGGCATATGGTAAGTTCTCAGTAAATAGTAGCTATTATAATAAATACTATATCAAATAGAAAATGAACAAAGAACATCTAGAACAACTGTGTTTAGATCAATAAAATACAAATTAAAATGAGATTTTTTGCTTATCAGTTAGTAAAATATTAAAAATAATAATATTTAAGTGCTGGTATAAAATAATGTAATGAGCAGGCTGAAACACTACAGTCTGGTGAGAATGTACATGGATATAATTTTCCTAATGGACAATTTGGCAATGTGTATAAGAAACCTATAAAATGAACACTGTCTTGACCAAGCCATACCATTTCTAGGAATTTATCCTAAGATATTTTTAAACATCCAAAGACATACGTACACATGTATACTTATTGCAGTATTGATAATGTACCCCAAAATAAAAATAAACAGATTCCAAAGCAAGTTGTTTCAGTCAGAGTATGGTACAATCACATGACTTTTATGCAAATATAAGGAAGCTATGATATTTTCTAAATGAACAAGCAAGTATACATTTGGTGTGAACTCAGGTTTATTAAAAAAAATAAGGAAGTGGAATCAACAATTGGAAAAAATATATACCAAAATTTTAACAGGAATTTGAAGAGATACTTTTTAATCTTTACTTACCCACATTTTCTAATTATTTCTACAATGAACATTCAGTACATATGAAAATTTTTAAAATCAACTAAATAAATGGGAGACCATCCTTCAAAAATAATCACATCACATTAAAAAGAGGTAATATTCCTTCTTTGAACTAGAATTATTAATTTTTCCTATATATTAAAAATTTACCTTACTATTATGTAATATTAAAATTGCATGTGTTGTAAAAGAATGCTTGATGTTCAATTACACGTGAACTAGTACAACTGAAAGGAGACTTCAATGTCATTTAGCCGTGACCTTATGCCACAGAGAAGAACTGAGACTTAAAGTTCTGTGACCTGCCACAAAGCAAACAACGGTGTCTAAAATCAAGTAGTCTGGCCTCCAGCCCACTGCCCTACAAAAGAATTGCTTTTAAAAATGCAAAGTGCACCATACTGTACATATAACTACATATTTGGTGAGCATATGTACTCACACAAACTTCTTAACATGGCTTAGGTAGAAGAGGTCCACAACAGGAAGGAGCAATTGAAGAAGGAGCTTTATTTAGGCATCCCTCTAAGTCTTTACCCCCAGGAAAAGAGACTTTTGGCTTTTCATTTGGGGCGTACATGTATTTCCCAAAGGCATCAAGTCAGGTGAGAGGCCATACAAAAGACAAGTGCAACTCTATAAAGGCAAGACAGAGGCAGGCAATACGATTCTGGGGAGTCAGGCCATGGATCCCTTCAACATCACCCTGGTCAAATCCCAGAGTTACCCCTGCTAACAGTTTATACAAATTGGGAGCTTTCACAGCTGGTGGAACCGAAACCATACCTATGCTTTTAACAGAGTTTCCCTGCAGAGAGTTTAGCACCTAAACATAGGTAGGGCTCAAAAATAAAGTGGCACCAAAGAGTAGTTATCTGTTTTCTTTTCCAGGGAGCTACCATGGATGAGGCTTCTGTCCTCATTTAAAATTTAAATGTATGCAAATATAATGATATATACAACACACACACACACACACACACACACATGCCCCTTGTGTCTGTAAGAATCTGTCCCAATTTTTGTTTTTCTTTAAGCAAAGCCTTTTTTCTGCATCTTTCAGTCAATTGAATATACCACTTGAGTGCACATGGTAAAAGACAGAAAATTCATGCCTCCATTTGCTTTCACCCCAAAGCTTTGTAAGAATTTTGAAATAAAATCATGCAGCTAAGTTTATGAATGCCTTGTTAGAGTCTGACTTTAAGTAGATAACTTTTTTTCATTCTTACTTTAAGGGATACAGTTGATATCTGTATCTATAAAGTATTTACCCAAAGCCATATATATAATAAATGGGTCTCAGAGCTTTTTATTAAACCAAAGACTCAGAGATCCTATACTGCTATGGCTTCCAGCGTATCATGAAAATGATGATATAAGATGCCCTTGGCTTTTCTGGAGAGTTAGAGTAAACAGCTATACACACCTCCTCTGTTTTGTCTTTAACTGCTAAATAAACTTTTATACAATGTGTTGTGC